>NC_091117.1:34105000-34372500 GCF_040183065.1 Periplaneta americana
ATTCTGTACGTCCTGGTATTCTGATAAATTTATGATTATTAGTATTATGGTACGTATTAAGTGCAGCATGAAACCATACATATAAATTAATCATCCAATTCAACAGAACTTATTGAGAATGTAAACACTGTAGTTTAATAATAATTCGGATGGCGTTTGTACATTTAAGTATCTAAATATTGAACGGAAGTTATTGTAACTGTAAAAATTTGCACTTTGGTAATATAATATGATTCACATGTAAAAGATATTGTAAGATTATTGATAGGTACTAATAAAAAATGATTCAGTATTGTTTATATTTTGTGTTTCATGATATTTACTTACATAATAATGATCTTTCCCAAATCATATGTCAGATTTTAAATGTTTGGTGCAAAAACCAGGTAAGTCCAAATAAATATATAATTAATTTTAAAATGCACATATATAATTTTATAATTGATATTCATATGTAACACACATAACACATACAGAAATCGTCCAGTACAATTACAATTTCAAAATTCCTAAAAATACATGCCTTTAATGGATGTCAAACTTTGTTTTTGCATTTCCTCTAAAAGTGTTTTTCTGGACTTATCAGGTTCTTGCACCAAACCCCTCAATTTGATAATTAAGTTCGAAGCATTTTTGTTTTCCATGGCAATACGGCCTTTGTAAGAAATCTTTCTGTCTGCCATTTTAATGTCACTGTATTGTGTTACTGAATACGTATGAATTTTTCAATTTTTAATAAATATACGGATTTTGACGTAATTTTTATTGGGTTATTTTACGACGCTGTATCAACATCTCAGGTTAATTTTGACGAAAAATAAGCCTACAACTTTGTCCGTAATATAACTGTTTTATAAATTCTAACTTTCAGGTTTTTTGGGGAGCAGACTAGATGACAAAAACTTCTCAGCCGAATAATAATAGGCATTTAAACAGTTGACATAGCTCTGTAAAATGTTCTCTGATTCCACAGATAAATAAGAATACAATTATTTGCCAGTACCTATGTACGTAGACATCATATCACTTATTTTTACAAATTACTTTCTTTTTCTTGGTCCAAGGGCTGCTTTACTGTCTCAGACAATGCACCATAATAATAGAGAATAATATAATTATTATCATCATCATCATCATGTCACTAATAAAGAAAACATTGCAGAATTGCATGAAAAACAGAAGTATCGCAAGAAAATCTGTCATCACAAATTTCTCTTGGACTAATAGGTAATGATTTGAACTAATCTCCCGTATTGAAAGTTATTCGGTTAACGGTTCGCCTTAATAGAGAATGTAAGTCGTGGCACTGAGGAAGTAAAAAATGAACTTAATTTTGATGGTCTTCACGAATTAAATGAAGACATCTGAATTATGGAGTCATTACACGAAATAATTGGCGAAATTTTTAACTTCGTTGTATTCTCTTCCTTTACTCATATCTTAAATGTGTGGCATTGTATAATAACGTAAGAAATAGTATAAACATAAAGTTGGTTTCTATCAGTAATTTTAGTATTGAGTCAAATAGTCTTACGCATCTCCACACGCAATGATGTACGCACCGTTCCTAGTCAGGGCCACATCCAAGAAAAGATCAAGGTCGATGACCTGATCAAGCAGACAGTTTAACTACTTCTAGGAAATGAGCGGTACCATATAAACGACACTAATTTTTACATTTACATTCCAAATGGTAACTAATGAAACTGGAACTTTACATGAAGCTGACCAAATGAATTGTTGGTTGTCATTTACTTCCTTTTCGTCTAAGAGAATTGAGAGGGATCATGGCAGAACAAAAATTGAAACATCAAGCTTCATCGGTAATGAAAATAGAATTTTAATTATTTCAAACGTAGAAAGAACAACAAAATGAAAAATTGCAGAAAGAGAAAAAGAAGCGGAAAGAGAAGAAGTGGAGGGCTAAGATACGAAATAAGACATTGAGAAGACGAAGAGGAGGAGAAGGAGGATGAAAAAGAACAAAAGGAAGAGAAAGATAACGAAGACAAAGAGCAAGAGAAGGACGACAAAGACAAAGAGGAAGAGGAGTAGGAGAAGGAGGACGAAGACGACGATGACAAATAGCAACAGGAGGAGGAGGAGGACGAAGACAAAGAGTAACAGGAGGACGACAACGACGAGAAAGAGAAAGAGTAAGAGGAGGAGAAGAACGACGACGACGACAATGAGAAGGAGCAACAGGAGGACGACGACGACAAAGAGGAGGAGGAGGAGGACGACGATGACGACGACGATGACAAAGAGCAAGAGGAGGAGGAGGAGGAGGAAAACAATGACTAGGAAAACAAATAGGAGCAAAAGGAGGAGGAGGAAGACGACGAGGACAAAGAGCAAGAGGAGGACGAAGAGAAAGAGTAACAGGAGGATGACAACGACGAGGAAGAAAAAGAGCAAGAGGAGGAGAAGAACGACGACGACGAGGACGACAAAGAGAAGGAGCAACAGGAGGACGACAACGACAAAGAGGAGGAGGAGGACGACGATGACGACGACGACAAAGAGCAAGAGGAGGAGAAGGAGGAGGAAGACAATGACTAGGAAAACAAAGAGGAGCAACAGGAGGAGGAGGAAGACGACGATGACAAAGAGCAAGAGAAGGACGAAGAGAAAGAGTAACAGGAGGACGGCAACGACGAGGAAGAGAAAGAGTAACAGGAGGACGACGACGACGACGAAGAAGAGAAAGAGTAACAGGAGGACGACAACGACGAGGAAGGGAAAGAGTAACAGGAGGACGACAGCGACGAGGAAGAGAAAGAGTAACAGGAGGACGACAACGACGAGGAAGGGAAAGAGTAACAGGAGGACGACAACGACGAGGAAGAGAAAGAGTAACAGGAGGACGACAACGACGAGGAAGGGAAAGAGTAACAGGAGGACGACAGCGACGAGGAAGAGAAAGAGTAACAGGAGGACGACAACGACGAGGAAGAGAAAGAGTAACAGGAGGACGACAACGACGAGGAAGGGAAAGAGTAACAGGAGGACGACAACGACGAGGAAGGGAAAGAGTAACAGGAGGACGACAGCGACGAGGAAGGGAAAGAGTAACAGGAGGACGACAACGACGAGGAAGGGAAAGAGTAACAGGAGGACGACAACGACGAGGAAGGGAAAGAGTAACAGGAGGACAACAGCGACGAGGAAGAGAAAGAGTAACAGGAGGACGACAACGACGAGGAAGGGAAAGAGTAACAGGAGGACGACAACGACGAGGAAGGGAAAGAGTAACAGGAGGACGACAACGACGAGGAAGGGAAAGAGTAACAGGAGGACAACAGCGACGAGGAAGAGAAAGAGTAACAGGAGGACGACAACGACGAGGAAGGGAAAGAGTAACAGGAGGACGACAGCGACGAGGAAGAGAAAGAGTAACAGGAGGACGACAGCGACGAGGAAGAGAAAGAGTAACAGGAGGACGACAACGACGAGGAAGAGAAAGAGTAACAGGAGGACGACAACGACGAGGAAGGGAAAGAGTAACAGGAGGACGACAACGACGAGGAAGGGAAAGAGTAACAGGAGGACGACAGCGACGAGGAAGGGAAATAGTAACAGGAGGATGACAACGACGAGGAAGAGAAAGAGTAACAGGAGGACGACGACGACGAAGAAGAGAAAGAGTAACAGGAGGACGACAACGAAGAGGAAGAGAAAGAGTAACAGGAGGACGACAACGACGAGGAAGAGAAAGAATAACAGGAGGACGACAACGACGAGGAAGGGAAAGAGTAACAGGAGGACGACAACGACGAGGAAGAGAAAGAGTAACAGGAGGACGACGACGACGGAGAAGAGAAAGAGTAACAGGAAGACAACGACGAGGAAGAGAAAGAGTAACAGGAGGACGACAACGACGAGGAAGGGAAAGAGTAACAGGAGGACGACGACGACGACGAAGAAGAGAAAGAGTAACAGGACGACGACAACGACGAGGAAGGGAAAGAGTAACAGGAGGACAACGACGAGGAAGAGAAAAAGTAACAGGAGGACGACGACGACGAAGAAGTGAATGAGTAACAGGAGGAGGACGACGACGACGACAAAGAGAGGAGGAGGAGGAGGAGAAAAACAATGACTAGGAAAAAAAAGAGGAGCAAAAGGAGAAGGACGAAGACGACGAAGAGAAGTATAAGGGAGGACGACAAAGACGATGAAGACAAAGAGCAAGAGGAGGAGGAGGAAGAGGTGGACAACAACGAAGAGAAAGAGTAAGAGAAGGAGAGGAGGAAGAAGATGAAGACGTGGAGGAGAACAATAAAGAAGAAGACGAATAATACTAAGAAGGAATGAGGACAACGAAGACGACGAAGAGAAGGGGGAGACGAAGGCGAGAATGGACGAAAAGGAGGCAGGGAACAAAATTAGTTATAGGGAGGAGGAGGAAGTTTGGGCGTAGGAGTGGTCGAAAAAGTAGAGGAAAGAGATTAATAATAGTAGGGTGAAAAGGAGACGAGGGAATGGATGAAGAATAGGAGAGAGGAAGAAGAGGAGAGGAGGAGGAGAAGAATAGGAGGGAGGGGCGAAAAAGAGGGAGGGACAAAGAATAGTAGGAAAGAGGCGAAGAATAGGAACGAGGGGACGAAAAATAGGAGGGAGGGATGATGAAGAAGAGGAGGGAGGGGAGTAGGAGGAGAGAATAGACGACGAAAAAACGGATGTAATGAAGGAGGCAGAGGAGAAGGAAAACGCAGACTAAAAGATGAAATTCGAATAGAAGGAAAAATATGATGAATAAAAGAATATAACGAAGAAAAGGGGGATGTAGCAAAATAAGGAAAGATTAAAATATAACCTATATATCTTATACGAGTAATGTAGGTACAGTGTTATCAATGCTGTATCCCTAACAAATGCAATGAGTTCTTTGCAACGTGTGCAATACTATCAATATTTAACAGCAATTTCTAAGACTTTTCTGTTCATTAACGTTTACTATATCTTTCATTTCGTTAATTTTCCTCCCTTCAATACATTAACTCCATTGTTTCGATAAAGTTGACGTAAATTTATAAATTTGCATGTAATTAAAATAGATTTTAAAAGATTTACAATGACAAAACTTGATATGAATGTTTCGAGAAATTACTCTAAATACTCTAAATAGGCCTATTACCAACTTCCGAGTTCCTGTGACAGGTGGACACGTAACGACACTGCTAGGCGTCTGGCACTGCATTCATTCAGACAAGTCATGGAGCCGAAATTATGTTGTTAGCAGGTAACAAGGGGCTATTCCCCTAAACCGGGGTAATAAATGTCGAATGTCTTAATTTATCATGAAATACAACAGGAAATTCTGCCAAAAATATCTATGTTCAAACAAAACGAACAAACCATTGTGGTAATCTGGAACACCACAATACAAATGCGGTGTCCTTAATTGGTCTTGTTTGTTACAAATTTGGAACATAAAAACGACACACCTTCTCAGAACTTTGGTAAATCTTCATAATTATCTTAGTGACTTCTGATTACAAATCTACCGCAAATTTCAGTTATACCACTTCTTCAATGCAAGAAATCCACAATGAGATCAGCCTTGTAATCCATACCCATAATGTCATAAATATATTACATTTCATCTCCACTCTGACATTGGCCATCCAATTTATCAACACTAGACGTCCCACAATTACCTAATTATTTTGTCATCATGAGCATTATTTAGCCCTCGAGTTTTTCGTAGTTTTCTGTGGCGTTTAATCTGACTAACATATGTCCTCCAGTGCTATTATAGTGGCACTTTCATAGCATATAATATCTTTCGGTGAGTAAGATTGAGTTATTAAAACTCAACGAGTGCTTAAACTACACCCAGTCGCCAGCGCTTACAAGATAATGGAGTATAAGCAAAATGTCACTGACAAGAGCAACTATTAAACTTATCCTCACGACTTGGCATGGAAAGATTGGGAGAAAAAAATATATAACATATACTTTTGTTGACGTCGTTCAAAATTTTGTCCAATATTCTATTGAGAAGATTAACTCCATATGTAGATGAAATTATTGGGGATCATCAGTGTGGTTTTAGGCGTACTATATTAACTATTGACCAGATATTTTGTATTCGACAGATAATGGAGAAAAAATGGGAGTATAAGGGTACAGTGCATCAGTTATTCATAGATTTAAAAAAGCATATGACTCGGTTAAAAGAGAAGTTTTATATGATATTCTTATTGAATTTGGTATTCCCAAGGACCTAGTTCGATTAATTAAAATGTGTCTCAGTGAAACGTACAGCAGAGTCCGTATAGGTCACTTTCTGTCAGATGCGTTTCCAATTCACTGTCGGCTAAAGCAAGGAGATGCACTATCACCTTCACTTTTTAACTTTGCTCTAGAGTATGCCATTAGGAAAGTCCAGGATAACAGAGAGGGTTTGGAATTGAACGGGTTACATCAGCTGCTTGTCTATGCGGATGACGTGAATATGTTAGAAGAAAATCCACAAACGATTAGGGAAAATACGGGAATTTTACTTGAAGCAAGTAAAGAGATAGGTTTGGAAGTAAATCCCGTAAATATGATTATGTCTCGTGACGAGAATATTGTACGAAATTGAAATATAAAAATAGGAAATTTATCCTTTGAAGAGGTGGAAAAATTCAAATACCTCGGAGCAACAGTAACAAATATAAATGATACTCGGGAGGAAATTAAACACAGAATAAATATGGGAAATGCCTGTTATTATTCGGTTGAGAAAATTTTATCAGCCAGTCTGCAGTCAAAAAATCTGAAAGTTAGAATTTATAAAACAGTTATATTACCGGTTGTTCTTTATGATTGTGAAACTTGGACTCTCACTTTGAGAGAGGAACATAGGTTAAGGGTGTTTGAGAATAAGATGCTTAGAAAAATATTTGGGGCTAAGAGGGATGAAGTTACAGGAGAATGGAAAAAGTTACACAACGCAGAACTGCACGCATTGTATTCCTCACCTGACATAATTAGGAACATTAAATCCAGACGTTTGTGATGGCCAGGCCATGTAGCACGTATGGGCGAATCCAGAAATGCATATAGAGTGTTAGTTGGGACGCCGGAGGGAAAAGGACCTTTGGGGAGATAGGAAGATAATATTAAAATGGATTTGAGGGAGATGGGATATTATGATAGAGAAAAGGATTAATCTTGCTCAGGACAGGGACCAATGGCGGGCTTATGTGAGGGCGGCAATGAACCTCCGGGTTCCTTAAAAGCCAATAAGTAACTAAGTAAGTATACTGTTCATTTCCTACTTGTTTAATACTTGTAAGTATTGGTCTATGACGACTGAAGTAGCTAACTTAATTCATACAATTACTATATCAGTACAGGAATTATTCCTTATAGTGCTAATTTTCTGCAATGTAGTTGGTCATGGATTATATTGTAAGAAAATTACAATAGTTTTCCGTGACGTCAGAATGTACAGATAAACCTTTCTTGTCAAAATGTTAAGATTTGTTCTCGCCGTTTAGGTTGAACATAATGTTTCATGTCAAAATTCTTATCATGGTGAAATGATGAAAGCGTTTTGCTTACTATTTACGACAACACTACATTACTTTTAATTAAAGTGCTCCAATTTAAGTGTGAGAAAAGGAGTCGAAAATGCATACTTATTAAAAGGAATTATATTGAACGACGGCGAATAATACTATACCTACGAATGATAAAAAAGAAAGCTATCAGGAAAGTGGGAAAGGAGAAAAATATTATTTGGATGAGATATTTATTTATTTATTTATTTATTTACTTATTTATTTATTTATTTATTTATTTATTTATTTATTTATTTATTTATTTATTCACTTATTCACTTATTCACTTATTCACTTATTTATTTATTTATTTATTTATTTATTTATTTATTTATTTATTTATTTATTTATTTATTTATTTATTTATTTATTTACTTATTTATTTATTCTGGTGTAGTTAAGGCCATTAGGGCTTCTCTTCCACAACACCGGATATGGGTGAACGCTGGACACACAAAATACAATTTAAGGACAGATTCCTCTCTCAGAAGGCCTACACTAAAGGAAACATTTCTTAGAGGATTCTAAACAATATTAAAGAACGCCATCGTTAAGGCAAGAGATTCATTGTTCTATATATTGGTAGTAACACGAGTTGAGGGCACGTCAATGATTCTGACTTGTCCGGAATCGATTACATATTGTAATACTTAACAAGTACAGTAGTGTTTTATTTCTTACGTAACATTCAAATTATGTATCCAATTTACAGCAAGGAGTTAATTTAAGGAGCTTGGAGGGTGCAATAATTTACTTATACTTCCAAATGAAGTTTGCATCGCATTGTGACAGGTTACGACCCCTGGTTCTATCATTTCTCGCCACACTTCCATCTAGCTGGCATGTAATGGAAACACCTGATATCCTCGTTCTTAGAAGCTCAAGTTGTAAAGAAATGCAGGAAAAGTCATAGGCCTATTATCTTTTTTCGATTATCGAAATCCATTCTAGTGAAATTTCTGGAGCTTGGATTATCAATATCTAGTGTCAGCCTATACTGACATTTTCCGGCATCTTATACAAATATTAAGAATAAATCATCAGGCTTTTTGACAAAAAGAGTGATTTTATTCCACCATAATGCTCGAGATCACAAGAGACGGAGCTGTAAAAGTTTCGCTGGGAAACACTACCCACACCCCTTACAGCCCTGACTTATCGCTATGCAATATTCATATTTTTTTTAGATTTTAAGAAAAGCCTGAAGGGAATTACATTTCCATCGGACGAAACTGTGCAAAATGCTGTGAAACATTGGTTCACCTCCAGGCCAAAGGGATTCTATGAAGCTGATATTCCTCACCTTGTGTGACAGGAGAAGTGATTTAATAACCGTGACGAGTATCGAGTATAAGTTTAATTTCCTCTATTACTGATGGCCGGGTTTCATTTGAACTACTTAATAATTCTAGAAAATGAATCGTAGACGAAAAATCATTCGTAAAAGAATGACATAATTGTGAAACGTTTATTTATTTATTATTTACTTATTTATTTACTTACGTAATTATTTATTTATCTATTTATCTATTCAGCTATTCATCGATTCATCCATTCATTCATTTATTTATTCATTTATTCATGCATTCATTCCTTGTTCCCTTTATTTATTTATTTATTTATTTTTTATGTATTTATTTATTCATTTATTCATTCATTCATTCATTCCTTGCTCTATTTATTTATGTATTCATTCATTCATTTGTTTATTTATTTATTTATTTATTTATTTATTCATTTATTCATTCATTCCTTGCTTCCTTTATTCCGTTATTTATTTATTTATTTATTTATTTATTTATTTATTTATTTATTTATTTATTTATTTATTTATTTATTTATTTATTTATTTATTTATTTATTTATTTATTTATTTATTTATTTTATTTCCTTATTTATTTATTTATTCCCTTCTTTATTTATTTATTTATTTATTTATTTATTTATTTATTTATTTATTTATTTATTTATTTATTTATTTATTTATTTATTTATTTATTTATTTATTTATTTACTCTGGTGGAGTTAAGGCCATCAGAGTAAGTAAATAAATAAATAAATAAACATGCGTTTCACTATTAAGTTATATCATTCTTTTATGAATGATTTTTCGGTGTTAGTAAATGTGTGTCATTAGTGGAATCGATTTATAATACAAAGAAAAGACAGCGAGCCTGTCGTTGCAATAATGTAATGTCTGAAACTGTTACACTGAAAAATGTTTTAATAGGAGCATAGTCGCAGTTTATTCACTGGAAAACGAGTATAAGGCAAAGCTCCATAAGAGCGTACACAACAAAATGGTGGAATTAGTTATTTCAAATCTCATGTGTAGAGTCTGCCTTATTCCAAGACAAAGACACGCTAATCCGGCGGCGGGTGGCGAGGCGTCGAAGTCGTGGGCCTAACTTGCTATTTCATTACCGTAAGTGGCGCGTGAATATTTGATGAACCACACAAAAGCCTCGCGCGCCCTCCTTGTAAGAGCCCCGTGTTGTCTGCCAGCCCTCTCAAATTTTACTTGCTCTTTACCACAATCATCTGAGCATTAAGTCCTCCGCATATCAACAGCAGTTATTGCTCACTGTTTCCTTTATTTCAATTCAATTAAGTTGTAACTATCACAGAAATGCTTGGTAACATCTTTACACAATTAGTCCTCATGTTCGTCATTTAATCGTTACCCCAGAAGGGACGGATAACAACGTGTGACAAATAAGACTAAAGTTACTAGCTATGTATGTATGTGAATAATTTCGAGGGAAAAATTGTTCCAGGGCCGGGTATCGAACCCGGGACCTTTGGTTAAACGTACCAACGCTCTCCCACTGAGCTACCCGGGAACTCTACCCGACACCGATCCAGTGGGAGAGCGTTGGTACGTTTAATCAAAGGTCCCGGGTTCGATACCCGGCCCTGGAACAATTTTTTCCCTCGAAATTATTCAAATTAACTTTACAGGGAGTTATTCCTGAAAGCATAATTTGCATAATACACGTCACTGTACGTAACAGAAAACCACAATTTAAAGTCACACAGAGTTAGTGTGCACTCAAATGTTGGTTGCTTGACGGTTGTCAGCCCACTTTGAGGTCTGTGGATATAGAGGGAAAAACTGGATCGGTGTCGGGTAGAGTTCCCGGGTAGCTCAGTGGGAGAGCGTTGGTACGTTTAACCAAAGGTCCCGGGTTCGATACCCGGCCCTGGAACAATTTTTCCCTCGAAATTATTCAAATTAACTTTACAGGGAGTTATTCCTGAAAGCTTAATTTGTATGTATGTATGTATGTATTTATTCACACTGCAATGGGTATATACCCGGTGGCAGTGGTAACTAATTACACTCAATAATGACAATAATAAACTTATTAATTAAAAATACAATTAATAATAATACTAATAATTAATACTAACAATAATTAATAATAATAATAACAACAGGGAACATCCTAAATTAAATGAATCACGATCACTTAAAATAACATTTAAAATAAATCTAATTTGTATCTTAAACCTAAGTTCGAACTAAAACCCACGAGTATGATATGTTCATATCTGCACAAGTACCTTTCAACACTACACTCATTTCGCTGTCAACTCACTCACTGCACTGGAACTATGACACATTTCACTGATTCTATCCTGATTTCACTAACACTTCAAAAACATTTCACTGTTCAAATACTTTGCACTGCCACTGTAAACTATAAAGCTTCACTGACAGGAACACGTTTCACTGACACAACACACTTCACTGACACAACATAATTCTTCACTGAACATAATTCTTCACTGACACAACACTTCAATAACAAGATATCATTTACATCCTTTAAATAGTGTGTATAATTACAGTCTATTAGTAAAGTCCTTAAGCCTATTTTTAAATACATTTTTGGTTGTTGATAAAGCCTTTAGTAAGTCTGCAGGTAAAGCATTCCAGTCCCTGATAGTATGTTTGAGAAAAGAAAACTTTCCAGTGTCCGTCCTCTGTTTTCTTTCCCTCAATTTATATGAGTGGTCGTTCCTTGAAGAGTAATTTGGCGGTTGCAACCTATTTTTTATTTCTCTCCAGGCAGGCTCACCTCTGTATGTTTTGAACAGTGCGCATAATCGAATTCGCGTTCTCCTGTCCGTGAGTGTGTCCCATTTTAATGGTGAATTTTTCCGACAACACTTGAGAGCCCGTTTTTTAATCTTTTCCAGCGTCTTAATATGTTCTAGTCTGTAAGGATTCCAACATGCAGCACCATATTCCATTACTGGACTTACTAGTGATTTATATGCAATCTCTTTGGATTTATCATAGCCTTTTCTTAGTACCCTCATCACAAAGTGTAACGCTCTCCATGCGTTTCCCGCTGTGTCTGTAACGTGTTCCCCCCCAGCCGAGATCGCTGCTAAATGTTATTCCGAGGTATTTACATTTGTTAACTTCCGGAATGGTTTCACCCCTAACGTATACGATGCGATTATTTTATTTCTTTTCCTTGTAAAGCTGATGGCTTTGCTCTTTAGAGAATTTATTTTCATGTTGTTGGCTATTGCCCATTCGTTTATTCTATTGAGGTCATTCTGAAGAAGAGTAGTATCTTCATAACTTTTTATTTCCCTATATACCACACAATCATCCGCGAATAAGCGAATCCTAGACAAGATGTTAACTGGCAGCTATAGCCCAAGTCTTCTTACTTTATACTCTAAGGTTGAAACCTGTCCATTCCCCCCCCCCCCTGTTACTAGATAAGCAAGTGAATTATAGTGATTTTCTGTCTGATTGAATTTTCATTTGTCAACTTTGTTTTGAATTTCAGTAGGCCTACTGACAAATCGATGATCAAGGGTAGGTATTTATGGAGATTAATTTTATCATTTGTGTTTTTTAATATTGGTATCGGCGGATATTGTTGGAGATTGATTTGTACTCTTGGCGGAGATTAATGGGAATTTTTGAAAATACAATTATTTTGAAATTGGAATATTAATTCAGTATGAATACTACTTTCGAAATAATTAACATTAAAGGTTCGTTGGATTCTGGTAAAGGTGGAGTATGGCAATAGACAATATTTGTTGGAGTGAGACTGTATTAAACACACATTCATTAAAAAATTTAAAAAAAAGCTTGCAGCCCTCAAATTAACATTTTCAAATGGCTACTGAAATTTTGAATTCTCCGTCTTTTGAGTTCACTAATGTAATCAGAACATCGGGAATACCATGTAATGTAGCCTACTTCGATATTCAGAGCGAACCAAAAGCCTGGAATCATATAAATATCTTCCACATGCTTGATTTTCGATTACTATAGGTGTTACCAGTATTTGTAAGACCAAATGCTCTACCAGTGACACATTCGATTCTAGTCCTCAGTTATCTCAAAAGCGCCATTTTGAATGCAACTTTGAAATTTTAAATAGAAAGGGGGTCATGTAAGTACTCAAAATCATGTGACACTTTCTGAGAAAAACAATGGTGCAATCCGTTTTGAGATATCTCTAATCGTTTTCAAGTTATTTAAAGATAACTGTCATAATGACACAAACATTAGTCACTGCATCTACAGATATTTTGTAACATGGTGCAGTACTAAGGAGGCTTTCGAAAAGGTATTTTTATGCAGTTCTGGTAATTAACTTTTCCTGCTTTACTATTTGATTAAACTGTGACAGTTCCAATGCATTGTTGTGATTATTTGAAGCTTTCCTATAACAAATTTCTTGAGTTTCGTGATGGCACTATCAAAAGAGAGAAAAATTGATATCATTCTTCATTCTGGAGGGTTAAGCCACAGAAATGTTGTAGCAGACTGAAGAAGAACAATTCCCTGGACATTGTATTGGTCGGCGTGGACCAGTAGAATGGCCGGCCAGGTCTCCAGATTTAACACCCTTTGATTTTTTTTTTCTTTTGGAGTTACATAAAGAGCTTGGTATATGAAGATAGAATTGAGAATATGGAACATTTAAAGAACCGTATTATTGAAGTGTGTGCTAAAGTCACCCCGGAAATGCTACAAAATGTTCTCTCTACATTCTCAATTTTCTTTTCATAAATACACCTCTTAAGTCAGACATCTGTTCATTATCTCTTCTTGTGAAGTTTTTATTCATACCTTGACTTAAGATGTGTTTACAGAAGTTTCGGAAAAATGTATTTATTGAGAATCAAGTGAAATCTTGTTCTTTTTTTTTACATACAAGGTTGCTGTTCAACACAATCGAAGTGTTACATTATAATGTGTATCTAATGCCTACTCATTTCACTTACGTGATTCGGGTTCCGCATATTGCGGATAGATGGCAGGACTGTGGCCAATTTTCAAGTTGTACACCAGTTGTAAGTGTAGATAACAGTGAATACTTATTTGTGGTACTATAGTGATTATCAGGGAAAGGATTTATATGTAAATACATATTTACTTATAAAGCTAATATAATTTATATTTTGCATTATCTTTATGTTTCACAATGTGTAGGGTTGAAAAATCCTACTTTTATTTTCCATATTTTTCCATATTTTAGAGTTTAGTACATATTTTCGTTAATTTCCATATATTTTCCATATTTCATATAAAACAGTCCATATTATATTAGGTTTAACAATAAAACAAAACAAAATTCCATTAACTTTTAAAAATACATTTCAACAATAGAGATTTAAACACATGTTCAGTAATCCCTTTAACATCAGAGTTATTTGAAAATTAGCAGTCCTATCAACAATGGGAAAGTAAGTTACAAAACTGTATTAATTTAATTTAAAATTTTTAACAGACTTCAGTTGTGCAGCTCAACAGTTAAATGCCAGTCAGAGTACACATAGGTTCAGTTTTGTAAATCATACTATAAAGACGGTAAATATGCCAAAAGTACGTCATTCAGTCAATTTAAAATCAAAACTAACAAGTTACATTTCAGAATTTAAAGAAGATGGTTTATCAACTGACAATAAAATATTATTTTGTAATTTGTGTCAGTGTGCAGTATCATCTACACAAAAGTTCCTGGTGCAACAACACATTACAACTAGTAAACATCAGGCCAACAAACAACTAAATTCCAAGCAGAGACAATTGTTTTTAACACAACCAACAACATCGAATGTAAGATCTGAGTTTAACATCGACCTGTGCCGTTCTCTCATCTCTGCTGATATTCCTCTCTACAAACTAAAGAATAAGGTCTTCAGGGAATTCCTTGAAAAATATACTCAACATACAATCCCGGATGAGTCAACACTTAGGAAGACGTATGCTCCATCCATCTACGATGAGACAATACAGAAGATAAGAGATGAAATTAAAGATAGTTCAATTTGGGTTTCCATTGATGAGACTCCCGACAAAGAAGGTAGACTTGTTGGTAATGTAGTTATCGGTTTGTTAAGTGAACAATATTCTGAACGAATTCTTTTACATTGTGATGTTCTAGAAAAGTGCAATAACAAAACTATAGTTAAACTGTTCAACGAAGCTATGGGTATCCTGTGGCCAAAGGGTATTATGTACGATAATGTGTTATTCTTTATTAGTGATGCTGCCCCTTATATGGTCAAAGCTGGACAAGCATTATCTGTTGTATATCCTAAATTGACTCATTTTACTTGTGTGGCGCATGCATTTCATCGTGTGGCAGAAGTGGTCAGAGACAATTTCCCTAAAGTAGATTTGTTGATTTCATCAGTGAAAAAAGTATTTCTCAAAGCTCCCAGTAGAGTTAACGTGTTGAAAGAAATGTACCCTGAAATTCCATTGCCACCAAAGCCAATTTTAACTAGATGGGGTACATGGCTAGAAGCAGTTGAATATTATGCCGAACATATAGACTCTATTAACAATGTTCTCCTTGCATTGGACTCTGAAGATGCAGTCTCAATTGATACTGCGAAAACAGTTACCTGTGACATAAGTGTGAAGAATGACTTAGCTCACATTCAGCATACATTTTCATGCATCATAAAAACGCTCAAAAGTCTCCAAAATAGGCACCTTTCACTATCTGAAAGTTTTGAAATTATAAATAGTACTGTGGAACAACTGAATCGTGGTAGAGGTAAAGTTGCAGATGCAGTAAGAGCTAAGGTGGACACTGTACTTTCAAAAAACCCTGGATATGAAGAACTACAAAAGGTTGTTGCTGTGATGAGTGGTGAATCAACAGTGAAGATTAACTTGGACTTATCCCCAGCAGACATTGTGAAATTGAATTATGTACCAGTTACTTCTTGTGACGTCGAACGCTCTTTTAGTCAGTATAAATCTATCCTCAGAGACAATAGAAGAAGATTCACTTTTCAGCACTTGAAAGAAATGTTTGTAACCTATTGTTATGGTAACAGACAATAAAAATTGTGTTTTGTTGAAACTACATTGGAAGATAAGGTACGTCCATTATATTTTTTGTTTAGTTTGATTAAAATGTACCAATATTTAACGTACATAGTCATTTTTTTATAATTTTAAGTCCATATTTAATTCCATATTTTGGTAAAAATCCATATTTAATTCCATATTTTGGTAAAAATAACTACATATATATTTACATATTTCATATATTTTTAGTCCAAATAAATCCGTTCCCTGGTGATTATGGATCTTTTCCTAGTGCGCCTGCATCGCTGCAACCTTTTTGAACCGGAAGAGGTGTGCTCTTTCTGTGGAGTATTTTATACAGCAGCGGTCGCGAAAATGTAATCGTGCGCCGAGCCACTGTGTAACCTGCAACGTGCATAGCACCTATGGAGGGAGGCGGACACCCGAAGGGGAAGTGAAGCAACTGTCTGACTTATTAACGGATTTTCATTTTCCTTACGTCAAGCACTTAAATATAATTTTATACAGTACAAGGCTACAAACTAATGTTTAGTATGTGTAACCTAACCTAAAATTAACTGTTTTCAGAATGTCTCTGCGACAAAGTTTCAAAAATCAGGAATTATGTCACTTACTGCCAGTCGTAGTTGATCATGAAGGTATTTGTCTGTCAGTCGTGATCTAAATTTAGTTTTTACTATTTTCATTGTTGAAAATAATTTTTCACAAACGTAAGTTGTAGCGAACATGGCTTCAACAGAGCAAGCGAAAGAACGAAGCTTCGGATATTTATTTTTTGGAAAAGATTTGAAAGTTCAACATTTGTCAAGTCCTTACATCTAGCTTTCATTTGACATCACATAGTAAATCAGTGAGTTCAAATTGAAGAACTAACCGCATTATTCGTACAGCTGCTAAAAGAGGGTCGACGTACAGAGATGATGATGATGATGAGGATGATGATGATGATGATAATAATAATAATAATAATAATAATAATAGTTAGCCTTTTAATGTTTCATCAGTAACGTGTAGTATAATGCCGTTTTATGTTATACAACCGTTTTCCTCGTAATAGGCCTACTTGTGAACAACTCATACATTTAATATTCTCATAATATTGACAGCAAAAAAATGCGTCCTTCCATCCTACTTGGAACTTTCGTACATGGTTTTGAGAGAGGCATATGCCACTCGCAGGTCAGAGACAAATACAAATGGAACGGAGTTTGACTCCAGTGAGTGAGAGGGTGGGGGTTGGCGGAGGTTAGAAGCAAGCGAAATGCACAGCTATCACTGCGAGCCACAATGTCTCGCGAGTCACGTTCTCGCCACGGTTGTTATACAGAATTGGAGTTATACTGTATATCCAAAAATTATTTACGATACAAAATTTTCATGTATCTCGAAGTTCAGTCTTGTCTTCCAGTGCATCTTTCACGGATACACCCTGTGCGTGGAGCCCGTATCAAGAAGGCTAATAAAGATGGAATTCTCGCATCGTCAACTGGATAATGGAAGTAATGAGTGAAGGAGGCACAAGACACAGTTTAGCAGTAATTTGCATCATGTCTGAACGAGCAACTCCTGACAGGAAAATTGCTCCGCATCTAGATTATGTTGCACGCACGTTTGTTGCATTGGCGTGTGTCAAACAAGGAGCGCCATGGGATAACTCGAAAGCGGTGCGGTGGTAGCTTTTAAAGCCCCTGCATTGGGAAAAAGGGAGTAACGTATCGCTGTTCCTTAAAAACAGTACATAAATTGCAGCGGTTACGAAGGGTCGACGGGGAATATTAGAATGACTGTCAAATTATGCTCGACGTGAAAAGTACAGGACGTGTAATGAATGACGTGTAACAACAATTCAGTGCAAGAGAAGAACACCAGTCATACTGGCTTGTTTCCGCCATTTTACTGATTCTGACGATGACTTCCATTTATGACCCGTTTCATCATCCTTTCGCTTGACTGTGATGAACTGAACACGGCAAAAATTACGCTAATTGTAATCGTGGTAATACACCGCATTTCAAAAAGGATTCCATTTACCAAAATAAACTTAATTATTTTAGAGGGAATTTACAGAAAATTGTATTTGTACGCGTGTCAATATAATTAAGCGTATTTATATATGTATGCATATGAATACTGAAGGCTGGTTCACAATAACCCGGGAACGGAAACGGAAACGAGAACGAGAACGGAAATATTGTTAAAATACATGTATTTAAATATGAGCATTCACAATTAACTATTGTGAATGCTCACATTTAAATGCATTTATTTAAACATTATTTCCGTTCTCGTTCTCGTTTCCTTTCCCGGTTTATTGTGAACCAGGCTCAAATGTATGCATTTGTGTACTTCCATATGCACGTTAAAATAATTCTGTCGGTACGTACACGAATAAATAAAAATATATACATATATTATGCAGGTATATATAATAAAAAAATTATTTAATAAAAGAATAATGCGAATAGTTCAACAGTTTCATGGGTTACCCAGTTATGATGGACCCTGATCATTGTAACCAGCACTCATTAATGATGAATTTGAGGACTAAAACTAACTAACTTATGGTTTTAAGGAACCCGGAGGTTCATTGCCGCCCTCACATAAGCCCACCATCGGTCCCTATCCTGTGCAAGATTAATCCAGTCTCTAACATCATATCCCATCTCCCTTAAATCAATTTTAATATTATCCTGTCCACACCTGTGGAGTAACGGTTAGCGCGTCTGGCTGCGAAACCAGGTGGCCCGGGTTCGAATCCCGGTCGGGACAGTTACCTGGTTGAGGTTTTTCCCTCAACCCAATATGAGCAAATGCTGGGTAACTTTTGGTGCTGGACCCCGGACTCATTTCACCGGCATTATCACCTTCATTTCATTCAGACGCTAAATAACCTAGATGTTGATACAGCGTCGTAAAATAACCCAATAAAATAAAAATAAATATTATCCACCCATCTACGTCTCGCCCTTCTCAAAGCTCTTTTTCCCTCCGGCCTCTATATGCATTTCTGGATTCGCTCATACGTGCTACATGCCCTGCCCATCTCAAACGTCTGGATTTAATGTCCCTAATTATGTCAGGTGAAGAATACAATGCATGCAGTTCTGCGTTGTGTAACTTTCTCCATTCTCCTGTAACTTCAATCCTCTTAGCCCCAAATATTTTTCTAAGAACCTTATTCTCAAACATCCTTAATTTCTGTTCCTCTCTCAAAGTAAGACTCCAAGTTTCACAACCATACAGAACAACCGGTAATATAGACCCTAAGGGTGCTATTCATAGACATTTCGCAGCACGCGCTACGAGCGTACTAAGTTAGCCCCGGCTATCCACTGGTTACTAGTACAGAATTCAAATCATATCCTATCGCTAACACTGGTTTATGAATACGAAAAACGCTGATCATCCACCGGAAGCCCGCGCTAAAAATGTCTATGAATACGGCTTTAACTGTTTTATAAATTCTAACTTTCAGATTTTTGACAGCAGACTAGATGACAAAAACTTGTCAACCGAATAATAACAGGCATTTCCCATATACAGATAAATAATTAGTTTTACAATGGGGTACAAAATAAATTATAGTGTTATAATTTCTATGTGTATTACTGTGTACTACAATTTCAAGTATAAAATTAGATCCTAAAGCTTTTACATTGACTATTACAAGTTTACTACGTCAAACTACTTTTGACCAATAAAATGGTACGGTACGGAACGACGTGTTTCAACCAATCATGGCTGATTATCCTACAATTTTATCACATCCCTAGCATTTGTTTCTTTGCCAACATTGTACTTTTAATAATTGTAGCTTTTAAAGTGATTCATGTTTACTTCATCCTCCTTAATTAAAGCTTTTCTATCATTTTTCTTGTTTATATTACTTAGGTTATGTTATAGATTCTCCTGTATGAGATAATGGATAGTGACATATCAGAGATTATTTAATATATACTGATAATTGAAGCGAAATGCAACTATTTTAATAAAAATGAAAATGAGTCAACAGAGCCTTCTTGACTAGTAATCGTCCATAGAGTTCAATGAAGATTGTATAGTTGACACAACTGGTAACAAGAGAACAGCTCATCATAACACTACTGCTATCTAACGGAATATTTGTAATAATGAGATAGTACAATAATACATTTTCAAGACAGTTTAATATTTTAATAAGTCAATATTTCATTGTATTAGAGTACCGGTATCTACTTTATTTCTTCTAATCTGTATATACTTTCATCTAATCTTGTAATAGTCAAATTAAATCCCACTCGAGTTTTGATTTTCTCTAGATAAGTCAAAACCTCTAGTGAGATTACTGTAGACTATTACACTCTTACTACGTCATACTACTTTTGACCAATAAAACGGTACGAAAGGACGTATTTCGACCAATCATGGCTGCTTATCGCACAATTTTATCGCGTCCCTAGCATTTGTTTAATTTTATCGCGTCCCTAGCATTTGTTTAATTTTATCGCGTCCCTAGCATTTGTTTCTTTGTTTGCCAACATTTGAAACTGCGCTGGTCTGGACGTCAAAAAAAATTTATATATATAAAATTACAAACCACTCCAGTCGATGCACAGCAGTTTCAAATATGACTCGCATTGGCATTCAAGAACAAGAATTAATAAACATCACTGATCATACCTATGCATCTTCTGAAATCCGATTTACAAATAAATGAAGAGCACCATTCGGAAATCCTGAATAGGTTGAATACACCATGTAGGCCTAAATCAACGAGTTCCACTTCTATTACGCACACGTCCAATATAACATCAATTGAACCACCAACCACATTCAAATTTGAAAATTGTACATTCAATAATTATTCCTTTTAAAATTATTCATGTTTATTTTTTATGTCGTCGTTAATTAAAACTTTTCTAACACTTGTGTATATTAGTTAGGTTATGTTATAGCTTCTGATATATGATATTATGGATAATCACGTATCAGAGATTGTTTAATATTAAGATTTATTGAAAATCATCTGTCAAGTGACGTTGATTACTGGGATTCGGATAATTGAAGTGGAATGCAACTGTCTTAATAAAAATGAAACTGTATCAACAAAGCTTTCTTGACTAGTAACCGTCTACAGAGTTCAATGAAGATTCCATAGTTGGCACAACTGCCATCTAGCGTAATGGTGCAATAATACATTTGAAGAGTGGTTTATTTTCGTAAGTCAATTAATATTTTATTGTATTGGAGTACTTTGTTACTTATAATCTTTATATACTTTCTTCTAATCGTATAATTGTCAATTAAATCCCACTCGAGTTTTGATTTTCTCTAGATAAATCAAAACCTCTAGTGAGATTACTGTTGATAAAAAAGTCGGGTGAAGAATTTCAGTCTAACTACAGGGTGACGATATACAAACTACTGAAATACCTACTAAATTAACAGCACAGCTAGGAAATGCTACATCCACGTTCACAACGTGATCCTTATCCTTGCATATCTGATATGGGATTATGAGTGCATCAAATGGAGAAGGGTAACAAGTTTTCAGCGTCTAACTGGGCCAGCATAGAAACTAGGCTTAGAAGCAATACAACAATCTCCTCGCACAGTACTACAATAATATACACAGATGGCAGTAGACATCAAACATCTCTCTACTCTGATTCCTTCACAATACACACAGCCCGTTCCTGGAATTCCTTGTCACAGGAAATCAGGAGCAGTCGGAGTCTAAAATCTTTTAAGCACACTCTACTTAGAAATGTTTTTATTGAACAGAACTAGACTCTTGCGGAAGTTTATAAATAGTCTTAAATGACCAAGTTGTTATTTTTTTCTCTTCTCTCTTCTTTTTTTTTTTCTTTCTCTTTTATGATTATCATGATATATTACTTAATCATCTGTATTTGTATGCCATTTAGTACGACTTTGCTAATCAACCTTTTTATGTCTTGTAACCCACATATATTTTCCTATTAGTATATTAACTGTATACTATATCTCAAGTGAATTAATCGTCGAATTTATCTCGAGCATTTTAAGTCTTATAAATTGTGTGTGTGTATGTATATATTCCTCTTATGTTATGTAACTGATTTTGTTATGTGTAATTTTCTACTTTATTTTATATTGTCCTTATATTATGTAACCGATCTTGACTATTTGTAATTTTATATTGTAAACTGATCTTGACTATTTGTAATTTTATACTATATTTTATGCTCGACCATGTCTAAATGTAGTAATCATACACCTGGTAGCAGTCCTTTAATGCATGTCATTAAAGTACACCTACTCATTAAAGTTCAGGTTTTCGATTATTCTCGGATATGCAATCGAAAGACAACTAGGGAAATGTCACAGAGGCTGGAAATCCAATACTGTCGCAGAAGGTTATGTTCTGTTACTATAATAATTAGCGTTAATTGTAAATAATATTCAAATAAATTCAATTTGTCATCGTTTTTCAATTCTAAATCAATTTCAGGTTATATCAAGAGTAATGTTCTCTAGGTTATATCAAGGTCAATGATATTCGTGCCTCGGAAAAAATCAATACTTTCACGTCTGCGCACATCTCACAATTCAGGTCAGTTCTGTTCGTCACTTAACATAACCATAACATGAAAACTTATGAATAATTTCAAGTTAGAAATATGGTCGAGCATGAAAAGTCGTATGAAACTTGCCTATAATGGTAATTAAGACGCTCGTATGAAAATTATGAAACTCGCTTGCGCTCGTTTCATAAACAAACATACTTGCGTCTTAATTACTACCATTATAGGCTCGTTGCATAATGTACTATTACGTAATTTCTAAGGTAACTTATTTTGTGTTGTTTTGTAATCTAATTTTGTATTTCATGTATATTATTGAAACCTGGTTGAGTGGAAGAGAAGGCCTCATGGCCTTAACTCTGCCAGGAAAAATAAAACTGCTGCTGCTACTGCTACTGCTACTACTAATACTACTACTACTACTACTACTACTACTACTACTAAATGGTACTTGTGGAAGTCGAGTTATAGGGCCTAGTGTATTAACCGAATCGCAAAAAAGAACAAACCCTGACAAGTGCTCCAATTTCAGAGTAGAATTTGTAGATACGTACTGTATATATTTCCGGATTCCATAACAAGAAGGAATTTAGCACCGAGCCTTGCTATACGCGACAGAAATAACACAGAACATGCAGTGAAGTTCTTAGATATCCAAACCTGTAGGGAAGGAAACAATTTCGTACCACCATGTCAATAATATTACAATTATTTGCGATAATTCTATTGCCAGGAAAATTGTATAGGCCTTAATCTACATATTACTGTGTTTATGTTTACCTTTTTAACAAAATTGTCAATTTCGGAAGGAACAAGGGACGCATATATCGAATCAAATATTAATGTCAAAACGGCATTCCTGATTAATATACAGTGACGCTTTATTGATGAAACATCATTAAAAATACAACATAGGAAGCGCGAGCGCCGATGTAATATTGTAATGTGCCCCCTATAAGACACATGTCCAGCATGAATATGGCGGTGTAAAAATTAGAGCTCGAAATTAACTAACTGGCTCTGTTAGTCCCCTAATAGATGCAGGGTTATTTTTGATAACCTAACGATGTATAAAATACGTAATACTTGTGTTACCACGTGAGTGAGTGCGTATATGTGTGCCTATGCAAAATGACAGGCGTAATTGTTTCATTTTAAATATGGAACACCGGGGGATAGGGTGGGATGGGTAGGGAATAGGGGAGTAAAAAATACATTATGTTGTTTATAAATATCGGACGAGTGGAAAATATGTGCGCTTTCGAGGCTAAGGGAATGCTCGTGTCAGATAATCAATGTTTCAGCACTATTCCACTATGGGAACTCCACTATTCAGACTGCTACTAATAGAATAGGAAATTATTGTTCCAAGATCGGTAATTTTTATTTTTCAATAATGAATTCGAAAATATCACTAAAAGCAAACACAAATTTCTGAACTTATATAGTAGACTATATATACACAGTGCAAGCACATTTTATTTTTCGATCTGCAGCTAGGTAGATAATAATAATAATAATAATAATAATAATAATAATAATAATAATAATAATAATAATAATAATCCGTGGCGCTACAGCCCGTGAAGGGCCTAGACCGACCAGCCGGCTGCTGGCCTCACGCCCACATGCCGAAGCAGAGGTGGACGATCATCCAACCAGAATGGAGGTATCCTGTGGTTAGCACGATGATCCCCCCAGCCGTTATAGCTGGTATTCGCAACCGGATTTCGCTACCTACCGTAGCTCTCCAAGTGCATCACGATGCTGGGTGGGCACCGGTCTCATACACTGGCCGAAATTTCATGAGAAAATTTCTTCCCCCATGAGGACTCGAACCAGCGCGCATTCCGTAACGCGAGTCCTAGACGGGATGCCTTAGACCGCGACGCCACGGCGCGGGACAGCTAGGTAGATAGGTTTGATTAATTATCAATTATTTTAATCTACAAGACTTGCTCTCTGGAGCGTATGGGATTCTAATATTGCTATTGGTTTATTTTCTTATATAACATTATATGCACCTAAGCATAAAACGAAATTTCGAAATTTATTTTACATACCAAGGAAAAATACTGAATCCCACAAAAATTCCCCAGTTTTCCAAATTACATCCTCATCCGAAAGTTGATATGTTGATATTTTCAATATGAATTTCTCTAGATTCAGAATTATTTGTTATCATATTTTACAGAATATTGTTGTTAGTTAATTTGAAGTTATTTTCACACCTTATTTTAATTTCTCTTCTTCTATTTCTCTTATTTCTATTTTGTTTCAATTTTTAATAAGTGTGTGTTTCCTTTTCCTTCTTTATGTTTTATAAATTAATTTGTTAGTCGTGAACATTGTAATTGGGCTTTGCCTGTTATGTTCAACAACAAATGAATAAAAATAAATAATGAACAAAATCATACTTAAAGTGATGTTTTATACAGAGTCTTTCATAAGTAACGAGTCTATCGAAAAATCAACTATTTTGGATAATTTTTTGAAATGATGTTCATCCTCACGAGGAAAAACCCTTCCCGGTGCCGTAAAGTCGATTTGGAAACAAACACCCTCTCTCCCCGCTGCCAGAGGAAGCTACTTATCCATGTGTAATCTGCATTTGATGTCAACTTAAAATGATCTGGAGCAAGGCCTTCTATACGCCAAGGACTTAAAGTGACCTGGAACATGACCTTCTATATGGTACACGGCCATGATTATACACATTTTTGTGATAGACTGGAATGATAAAATGCCACGCAGCCGCTTAACGTTTTGCAGAAGAGAAAAATTGCTGCCTGGTTTGAACTTGGAAACAATGTCGTTCAAATTAAGCGTTTATTCCATAGACGAAATGTTTCCAGGCAGGTGGATCGGTCGCACAGGCCCAATCCGTTGGCCTCCGCGATCACCTGATTTAACTCCCCTGCACTTTTTCTGGGAATTCATTAAGGATCATGTCTATTCGACTAAGCCACGCACCATTCCTGATTAGTTGAACGAATTTAACACACGATACAAATGGTTACGCCTGACATGCTCACCAGAGTCCATGAAAAGTTGATACGTCGCTTACGTTTGCGCATTTAGCAGAACGGAAGACATTTTGAAAATTGTACACCATAATTTGTCAATAATTGAAACTTTTTTACATTTATGTGCTTTAATAAAGGTTTAAAACACTAACCATTCTTTCGTTTAATAGTTCTGGCGTCGAGGGGAGGGGGTGTTTGTTTCCAAATCGACTGTGCGGCACTGGGAAGGTTTCTTTCTCGTGATTATGAACATCATTTCAAAAAATTATCCAAAATAGTTAATTTTTCGATACTCGTTACTTATGAAAGACCCTGCAATATATAAAAAAAAAGAAATCAACCTTGTTATCCCGACTGCAACTAAAGCCTATTATTTTCAAAGCCTTAACCTCCCGCTAACTTGTGAGTTCCTATGGCCTATAATAAGAATAACTTTTCCTTAAAAATATAACACGAGGGAATCATAATTCCATTACATTAACCTTCTTGAAACAAAATGAAATAGTAGAGGAGACTGCTGTAACTTAAGCATAGTGTATCTTGAGACTTTTTTTGTTTCTGATTTTTGCTACTACCTAGCCGACTCAAACTGAAGTAGATTGTAGAGAAAGCCGCTAGATAGGTCTGGTCATAGTTCCGGTTTTTTTAGTAGGTTATTTTACGACTCTTTATCAACATCTCAGGTATTTAGCGTCTGAATGAGATGAAGGTCATAATGCCGGTGAAATGAGTCCAGGGTCCAGCACCGAAAGTTACCCAGCATTTGCTCATATTGGGTTGAGGGAAAACCCCGGAAAAAACCTCAACCAGGCAACTTGCCCCAACCGGGAATCGAACCCGGGCCACCTGGTTTCGCGGCCAGACGCGCTAGCCGTTACTCCACAGGTGTGGACAAGTTCCGGTTTGAGTCCTCCGGCCTCACTTCACTTCATCTCCGTTTGGTCTGATTATCTGGTTGGGTTTTTTCCGAGGTTTTCCCCAACCATTAGGCAAATGCCAGGTAATCTGTTGGCGAATCCTCGGGCTCATTATATCTCGCCAAAAAATTTAAAAAAATTGAAATTAAAATTGAAATTGTAAAAAAAAAATGTAAAAATTGTAATTGTAATCTTGTAAAATTTTGACTTGTTCCACATCTTAAACCTTCATTGCTAATATATCTATGGAATATAATAAATGAAATTAAATATTACAAAGTGTGAGTTCTGTGGCTGAAACCATTTTTTTGTGCCAGAAGTAAATATTTCGCTCTTTTTATACGTTTTCTAACACGAAACCAAATTGTATTTGTAACTATCAATCAAGTACGGCGTGTTCCCCATCATTCGTTGAGTAAATATATACTATGTTAATTTCCATGATTTATTCTCATCTCTAATCTAGGCAGCCATGTTTATTTAAACGTGCACCCCCTTGTATCTTGAAACATAAAACATCTTGTACCAAGGAACATGTTTTTGTTTTTCTTTTATTTTAAAATCATGCCACGAAGTAGGTCTGGAATTAAGAGAACCCCAATTGATCCGAATGCCTCGAAAAATTAGACTTGGGTGGGCCTACAACCTCTTTATATGTTTAAATGTTGGCAGCATGACTGCATTAGAATACTAACGGACAGAGGGATATACTTGTCTATGCTGGAAGTTAAATGGGCTTTATCAAAAAAGCAGAAGTGATTTATAACCACAGTCTACTATATACAGTCGCGAAGCTCAATATGTAGTAAAAATGCAAACATGGGTAGTTGCCCACCACTAGGATCGCTACTATCGCCTCATCATCGCAGATCTCTCTCCTAGCAGACGACAAAATATGTTACACTTTCGTTGTCGTGTTCTTTTGGAAAAATTAACACCTTCCTTCCATTATTGAAATATTAAATGCATAAAGTTAATTTATTATTTTAATAAAGTATATTAAATTCCACCATAAACTCGAAGATACCTGCAATAAATAGGTTAATATTATTTTTGTTTGTGCAAAACGAACTGAAATTTACTATAATCGCTTCACTCATTCAAGATTATAGCGTTAATTAACTATGAAACCAATAAATATTAATTTGCATTTCCCTTTACAGCAATAATAATGGAAATATGAATTAATGGAGTAACTTACGTGTACCGGTACTTGTAGTGTAGGCTTACGTAGTTAAAGTGGGATGAGGTTAAGCAATAATAATCATACCAGAATTGGAAATAAAACGTGATCAAGAAATTTTATTGTAACAGTCTTTTTCTACGTCTCTAGTAAAGTAACAAATAAAAATAACAACAAAATTAACAGCTATAATTAAAAACATATCCTTTGAAAAAAAAAGTAGGCCTAAGCAATAATAATCCCACCAGAATTGAAAATAAAACGTGATCAATAAATTTCATTAAAACAAACTTAATTTTTCTACGTCTCTAGTAAAATATAATTATTCCAATTATTGTATTTTAGCCATTAACATTTTCATTACAACCAATAACGAACATTTCTCAAGCATCAATGTGAAATACGCAACGAGCTAGCACTCGATGGAAATACGACACAGTCCAAAGTCGACCGTGGACAGTCTATTGTTTCTAGTTGCTAACCGCTTGGAGCGCTTTATCACGAGATTTGCAAAAAATCACCTCAAGCTTCGCGACTGTATATAGTAGACTGTGTTATAACTCAAAATCTAAATCGGGAAGATTATCATTACAACATTAACAGTGGAAATTTTAACAAAAGGTTGGAAACCCATTCAGTTTCAAATATTATAATCAAATCTTGAATCAAGGTAGAAGCGATGTGTAATGTTTCCATTGTCTTGACTGTACCTCTTACTCTGTCCTTACATCACCGCTGCCAGCTATAAGCAGGCAGACGAAGTAAACAGACCAATAGCGCTCCAGCTTTCAGTTGTCATAGACAGATACAGGCGTTTTGCGACCCGTGTTTTTTGTTGAGCAGTACGCAGTTTTTTATACGTTGACAACAAAAAAATACTAATGTCAAATAAATCTTACATTAATTTGTAGGAACCTATAGGTTATACAAATCTACAGCACACTAATTATTTCATAAAATCATTCTTGAATGTAACAGTCTACTCTAAGTAGGCCCTAGTAATCTGTAACGTGATGAGCATATTTTATAGACGGAAATGTTCGAAGGATTTAGGGCTAAATTATAGAAACTGCCCAATGTCATTTGCACTCATAAGATGAAATAAAATCATCTTCCATCAAAAAATAATTCTCTCCTGACAACGTGATATTTTCAATACAAACATTCTGCCGCTTTCCTATAACAGCACACAATCTTATTTCCATACTCGTCCTGAACACAATATCGCAAGCCATTTAAAATATGCAGTTGACAGTGAGCTAGACTTTGCCGGCCTAAATTGTAATAGTAGATCCTAACCGTGGTCCTTAGTAGCTGTACGTATTCCTCAAGTCAAATCAAGGAGTTGTGATCAAATTTTGTCAAGAAAACGCGCCATCAACTAAAGTAAATATATGTGCCTAGGTAAAACACCAAATAAATTGACATAAAAACTCTCAATAACGTATACAGGTCGCTGATAGAATCTAAAATGTTCTATAATACTGACATATGGGGGCATTATAATAATAGTTGGGAGAAAATTGATATAATACACGGTAAATATTGTAAATGAGTTTTGCAACTTCCCATTCGGCTCCTAGAAAAACAGCAATGTTAGAATGTGATAGGTGTAGCAGTAGGAGAGAAATTATGGTAAGAATACCAAAATTTTGGTTCAGAATTGAAAAAAAAAATGGAAGAAAATTAGATTGTTAAGATTTGTTACAGATATTTGGTAACAAATGGCAATAAAATAAATTGGGCTAGCACTTTAAAAAATGAACTTGACAAAATTGGTCTGGGACAACTGTGGAGAGAAAATAATGAAAGTGAAAATAGGCCTAATGTTTTGAATATTGTTTTTTTTTTTAGAAGGTTATTTTACGACACTTTATCAACATCTTAGGTTATATAGCGTCTGAATGAGATGAAGGTGATAATGCCGGTGAAATGAGTCCGGGATCCAGCACCGAAATTTACCCAGCATTTGCTCATATTGGGTTGAGGGAAACCCCCGGAAAAACCTCAAACAGGTAACTTGCCCCAACCGGAAATCGAACCCGGGCCACCTGGTTTCGCGACCAGACGCGCTAACCGTTACTCCAGAGTTGTGGACTGACTATTATAAAACAAAGGTGTAACGATACTGAAAACCAACAAAAGTTTAGTTACATGAATGCCAAAACTTCACTACAAAAGTACAGGAAAGTTAAAACTGTATGGAGTCAAGAACCATATATAACGAGTTGTGATAGAAATGCTAGAATTGGTTTTGCATGGATTAGGTTGGGAGTAAAAACTGAGAGGTTTTAGAGGTAATATAGAAAATGACATGTATATTATGTAGCGAAATAGAAACTATAAAGCTTATATTGTTAACACGTGTCAAAACAGATTGGAGGGAACGTAGTTTTATGAAAAGGGAGTGGCTAAATTTTAGTAATGAAATTGTTTTAGCCGAAAAATCAAGAATTACAAATGATCAGGTAATAAAATTCTTAGGAACATACTTTTGGAAAGTAAGATAAAAACGAATGAGGGAAATAAATAAGTTAAAAGACATGTAAAATAATTTTTGAAATGTATGTGCGCATGTAATGTAACAAGATATATAAGATATGTATATATAAAAATTGTATGTTGATAAGTGAGTGATGCCTGTATGACCAGAGGTCAATGCAGTCATTCAACATTGTAACGCACTGCAGCCAAATAAATTATTATTATTATTAGGTTAAACGAGCGTTGAGCGGATTCCGCCGATTTTGGAATAGACACTGACGCGGTTAGGTTAGGTTAGGTTAGGTTAGGTTAGTTTACGCTTTTATTATCCCGTCAAGATGAAGGTAAAAGCGATTGAGTGTGATTTTTTGTTTTATATGTTGCCAGTTCAAGTACGTCGGTGTCTATTCCAAAATCGGCGGAATCCGCTCAACGCTCGTTTCACCAATTTGTCTTCAGCATATTCTATTGAATCTAAGAATAAACATTACTTAATTAAGATATATGTAAGCTATGGTGGAAGAGTATTTTCTAATTTACCCAACAAGAAATTTATGAAACTCTTTAATATCTTCTTTCTAATAACACATTCTCTAAAGTAAACACCCTAATTTAAAAAAAATATATATTAATTATTGCAAAATTTATCGTAACTACATTTACTTCTGCGATATCGTTCGCATCTACTGTTTCTCTACTTCTTTCTGTGTGATTTCCATCCAGTTATATTTTAGACTACCCTTACTATCCGGAGGTTAGGTTAGGTTAGGTTAGGTTAGGTTAGGTTAGGTTAGGTTAGGTTAGGTTCGGTTAGGTTCGCCCTGAGAGCTTCCAACCACACTTTCTCGACTTGCTTTTTGGTGTTGTATATTTGCCGCAATTAGAAACAAAACTGTTTCTACTGACAGTTCACAACGTCTACATACCCCGTTATTTTTGTGTCGTTCACCATTTGTTCAATAATTATTTCCATAAACAAGAGACAAGTACGATATCCCTAAAGTAAATAATTACCAAATTTAGGCCAGCTATATTTCTATTACACGAGAGACAACTCTACTATCGCAATCTGACGCATTGTATATTAGCTCAAAAATATTTCGCAATTACGAAAGAACTCGCAAAACCTTCACGTAATCTACACATTACATAATACGTAAATTACTTTTGAAAGTAATTACCACTGCATATACATATTCGCTAACTTCAATTTATTTCAAGAAAAAATATTTCGTAATTACACGTGTAATTTTGTTCTAATAATACATTCCCTGCAACAATAAATACTAATACAATGCCTTCAAGAAACGTTATTATGCAGTGTAAGTTGTATAAACAGGGCATATATTTTGTTTAAACCCGATATGAAAAATAAATCTGTAAAAAAAACATATGTATTACGAATACATCAATTCAAGCAATGCAGAAAAACATGACGTATGTTTACTTACGTACAGCACAGTACATTGCTCCTGATGCGGCAGCTCCTCACAAGAAACAATCTTCGAAATGTCAACAGGAAAGCAATTAAATTTATGTTATATTGTCTACTGAAAGTCCACTGACCACAACACGTTTGTTTCACATTTATTTCTGTAATATTTCACTCAATACACAGCTCTACGAAAATCAAGTTCACTACCAGAAATTGCACACTCCTACATATTCGGCTCTTTCCTTGCAGACACGAACACTGGACTGATCTGCTGCTCTGAACAGTTCAAGAACGCAGAGATACGAATCATAGGGGCCTACAGAGCCTTAACCTGCTCCAGCTATAGCGTTCCATCACACAAGAAATTAGATTGAAAAGATTAATACATAGGCATTTTAATTATTATTATAATTATCAATCAATAAAAACACGATCGTCTCACATTATTTACCTATCTAATATTTTAATACGCAATTGCACAAAAACTAAGATCACTACGAACCCCTTCAACTGTTCCTAATATCCATGGAAACGAAACTGCTCTGAACAAGATAAAATGAAGACGTATGAACCATAGAGAAACAGTCTGCAAAGCACGACATCTATCATCATAAGAGGCATAACTAATGTAGATTTTCTACATCTCTGAAGATTTGATTCTCATTTTATATATGTATAGGCCTACTGTTTTCTCAAGCTGACGCTAGACGGACACGCGTGGGACTTCGGTAAATGGGGATAGAATAGACAAGAATCAAATACTCATTGTAAATGTATTTCTGACGTCAGCATGTCAGCTGAGCTCATGTACTTTATATTTCTTTTTCAATTAGAATGTTGGCTTATTATACTCGTATATGAATGAATGCCACGATTATTAAATTATACGTTTCGTGTATAATATAGTAAGGGATAAGATTAATCTTATAGCAGACAAGAAGATATCTGTCTTGGACATAAACATAATGTAAAATTTTCGCTGAAATCATTAAAAATTAAAAAATTAAAAGGCAGAACTTTTTGCAGACGACCTTGTAGTTCGTCTTCATAATCTGTAAAAGACAATTAACATCTGACAGCTCAAATAAAAGAAACATTTACGAAACTTTCCAAATGGAGCAACGATAATTTGATGACGACAAACTTAGGAAAAAACAAAAACATAAAATAATGCTTAAACTTTTCCCCGTGAGTTTGAAAAAGTACAACGTCTGTAATATGACAATGTCATAGTATGGAAAGCGAATGAGACAAATTGCCTGGAAGTTACATTTAAGAGTAAGCTTTCATGGAAGAATCACATTTAAAAATATTAGTAAAAAAGCAACAGACAGATTTAAAATTCTTAAAAGTTTCCAAACAAGACACGACTGCTGGACTTAGAATATATAACTATCTCAAACTTGTACTTCATTACTGCCGTAAAATTCTACATCGCATCACATGCGATTGTAACCGAACTGGATAGAACCACAGTCTAGTATATACAGTAACGAAGCTCAATATGTAGTAAATATGCATCCATAGATAGTTGCTAACCACTAGGATCGCTACTATCGTCTCATTCCAGATAATGCGAAATAGTACCAGCACAGTCTATTGTTCCTAGTACCCTCAACAACTCAAGCTTCGTGACTATATATACTAGACTGTGATAAAACACAGAATCAACGAATAGGTCCTAAGGAACATTACTTTGCCAGCCTGGGCGACGCAAACTGTAGAGGCACGGCATGTGTCTATTGCTTGGTCCGAAAGATTGTGGGTTTGAGTCCCGCCTCGGGCATGGGTGTTGTGTATGTACTAGTTTAAGAGACTGGAAAACAGAAAAAAGAGAAACGAAAAGGTGAAAAAACTGCAGGATTATTAAAATCACCTCCATATGAAGCTGTACGTAGTATTAAGCGTAAAAATTAGCCAGTATCTTTGAAATTAAAAGCACAAGTTTTTTTTTTATATTATGAATTTAGACCGTGTCTCAAAGCTACATTTTCAGCTAAGTGAACTAGATTTTTTACTAAATAGCCGGCTGTGACGTCAGAAGTTATGATCCAAAGCTACGTAGCGCATAACAATCAAGTCCGTAGTAGCTAGTAAACGAAAATGCTTGCTTGATTGTTGACTTGTTCACTAAACAAACATGGATACCTTATCAGCAATTGGGGTTATGAAATCTGAAAATGCTTTGGAAGTGAAATAATGTAAATATAATTAGAATAACACGTTAACTTTGAACACTGACATTGTTAGTACCTTCTGTAATATGTTTTAAACATTATTGTAATATATTAAGCGCTTATCTTTTTCACATAACTCGTAATAAAACTGCATTAGGACACTGCCTTCTTAATTCAGTGTTGCACTGTGATGTCATGATTTTTAGAAAAATAGTCTATGAAGAAGGCCGTGTTTTAAGCATACATTTCAAAAGCTCTCTAGTGTGTAGTATGGACTTGAGCTTTGAGGCACGGTCTTACAAGACGCTTTGAAAATAAACTGATTTAAATCTATTTCCATCTACATAACTTAAAATACAGAGGCTTTTATATAAAGATTAACAACTCAAAAAAACAATACGAAATTCGAATTAATAAAAAGCATAACCTATGAAGGCAACCTACCATAATCCAATATTTTTTCCTATCACCTAAAATAAGAAGAAACTGTTAAAAATTCGAGGTTATTGACACCACTTTCAAATTACTAGCATTATAAACATGCAATAACTACCCAACTGGCTAATTACTGTCATGATTATACTATCTATGTTCTTTCCTTTTATTTTATTATCACCAGGGGCCAGAGTCAACGAATTTTGATGAGTATTATCGATTAAAGCATTTGCGTCGCGAACTTAATATCGGATAAGCACGTTTATCAGAGTTATTATTCCTTAACCAGATAAAAAAAGCTAGTAAGGCAATCTTTACTTAAACACTATTCAAACAAGAGATGCAGCAAGATGACATCTGCTTGGTTCCAGGATCAACGTTGAATAACCTTAAATATTAAATTTTGTATTTAAACAATTTTACATTGACATCAAAATTAATGTTCACACTCACATAGGCCTACGTATTCGACATTAGACTTTCTTCATCTGGATACATTATTACTAAAATGGAAATTATATTTTCTCTTCTCTTCACGTTTTCTTTTCTTATAAAGTCTCATATACTCTGTGTTCCTGTAGACATGTTTATCTGTACGTGACGTCATATACTTGCAGTTGTTAAGGTTATAGTGTCATGCACTCAGCATAACAGTTGCGCAAACAAAAAAAAAAAAAGTGGTCATAAGTCATAACCCAAACCTAAGAGAGGGATCAAAACGGATTGTATTCTTGAAAAAGATCGTATTTGTTAATGTATTTCACTCGCAATAGTCCAGATCCATCTTTACGGTTTAGCCGAAGTAAGCGCTTGAAAGTTTGTAAAATAAGGAAAAGTGCTACATGTTTTTGGGTTATTGTTTAAACAATGTGCAATTTTATTGTGATAATAAAATAAACATTTTTTGAGATAAAATAGTCTTTATTCTTTCATATACCTAACATATTCCTATAAATACATCGTAAGTATTAAGTTATTAGCATCCAAAGATGGAGCGAAAATCTGTCAGTTTCATCTTAATGATCCTTCAATAAATATCATTTAACGTTAAAATTGTTTAAAAAATCGTACTGCAGCGGATCTCTCGAAATAAGACGACGACTACGTGGCAAAGAAGAAAATGTGTTCCTTAAACTACAGAAATATTAAAAAGCATCCTTTACCCAGCAATTAAAATATATAACTTACATTAATGCAAGCAGCACAATTATAGACGCCAACAAATGAAAAAAAAACTTTCTAAAATAAGAGCTAAAGTCGCTTCACAAACATTCAGAATCAGTTTAAATGCATTAAAAAATCTGCAACTGTTCTATTTAGACTGGATACTGGATAAAACTTCCCTGCCCGCAGAGTTGCCAGACGTCTTGGATTTCCCAGGATTGTTCTGGATTTTAATGGTGTGCGTCCTGAGTTCTGGATGTCTCATTCCTATTAAATTATAAAAAAAAAAATCCTTATTCATTATTTCAAGACCTTGTCCAACCTAATGTTCAACGTAGTCGTTAATGCCTCCTAGCACCTCTTATCAGGTGCTACTGAAATGAAAACGATAATACTATAGTATATATATACGGTATTATATTTTTATTATATGTGGATATGGAGATGAATGGAGCGTGTAAAATGGGTAGACAGAATAAGAAATGAAGCTGTGTTAGAAAGGGTGGGTGAAGAAAGAATAATGCTGAAACTTTCCAGGCAGAGAAAAAGAAACTGGCTGAGAAGAAACTGCCTACTGAAGATACTCTGGAAGGAATGGTGAACAGAAAGAAAAAATTTTAATTATTTATTAATTTATTTACTTATTAATTTTTTTATTCATTTATTTACTTACTGATTCATTTATTTACTTATTTATTCATTTATCCATTTATTTATTTATTTATTTATTTATTTATTTATTTATTTATTTATTTATTTAATCCGGTAGGATTAAGGCCATAAGACCTTCTCGTCCATCCTACGAGATAGCACACATAAATACAAAAAAATACAAACACTGATGAAAATAATACAAAAGATATCAGACAACAAACATTATCTACATGGATCATATGCGGAGACTAAGAGGAAGAGGGAAAATAGAAAAGATTGGAGAATGCTGGATTTGCAGTGAAAGACCTGCGCTTGGGCAGGAAACTATGACTGAATGAATATGTAGCCTATTCTTTACTGTCTTTGAAGTTGATTTATTATTAATAGGATTTAAATACTGTATCATGCACATTTTCTGTATAAATCAGACTGTAATATGACATTATTTTTTATCAATAATTCAAAGAAAAATTCATAACACAGCAAAAATGTAACAAAATTAGAAGTTTAGATAAGACCTATATATTTATTTGAAATAATAAAACGAATAAAATAAGCTGCTTTAAAAATTGAATTAATTCAAATGTGTAGTCAAGTTTAAGTACGCAGTTGACCCTATCATTTACCTGTCCTGGATTCCTGATGAAAGTTTCTGGCAACCCTGCCTGCCCGGCAACTTCATAACCTGAACATCTTTCTATTCCTTAATTGCATCCTAAGTCACAGCGAAGAGGAAATGGATGGGAGATATTTGTTGTCATGTCCATCACTTGAGAAAACTGCGCTTCCCTGCCGATCCGGAGTTGCGCTCGGATTATCTGCCTGATTATCTGGTTGAGTTTTTCCGAGGTTTTCCCCAACCGTAAGACGAATATCAGATAATCTTTGGCGAATCCTCATATCGCCAAATACCATCTCGCTATCACATCTACGATAAATAACACAATAGTTGATACAGCATCGTTAAATAACCATGAAGGACTAAAGCCGATCAGCCCCTCTGCCCTTTTGCCGCAGCACACTTTTCGGTGCTATTCCCGGATTGTTGGCCGTGATTACGGTTTTCTTCCATGGACGTGACGCTACACCTGTGAATCTGATCGTATTTTCATAAACCAGGATACACATTGTGCCATCTCCTGAAGTGTCCACATCTCCTTCACTGTCAGATTTCAGATTTCACCAAAATTCACACCTGCAACCAAAAAACCCATTTCAACAATCTAACAAAATTTCCATATAAACTTCGACAGTTTCTGATTAACATGCTGAAAACCTCATCTTGATATCGTGTCTCAATAATTTGTTACTGTATTTACATCTGAAGTTGTAAAGGTTTCATGTGGACACCCTGTATTTTTAAAATTTGATAAATATAAATTAAATAATACCTCAAGAGGAACATAAAAAATACATACTGAAGGACCCAAAAGTTAAAAAAATTAACGCAATGTATTAGCTCAAGTGGAATACAAAAAACATGTTAGATAATCCAAAAGTTTTAAAAACCAATGTAGCCTAGTGTACTACCTCAAGAGGAACATAAAAAACTGCTAGAGGTCCCAGAAGTTAAAAAAAATTAATGTAGTATATTACTTCAAGAGGAACATAAAAAAACTGTTGTCCCAGAAGTTAAAAAAAAAATAAATAAAATTTAATGTAGTGTATTACTTCAAGAGGAACATAAAAAACTGTTGTCCCAGAAATTAAAAAAATTAATGTAGTGTATTACTTCAAGAGGAACATAAAAAACTGTTGTCCCAGAATTTAAAAAAAATAATGTAATGTATTACTTCAAGAGGAACATAAAAACTGTTGTCTCAGAAGTTAAGAAAATTAAAAAAATTAATGTAGTGTATTACTTCAAGAGGAACATAAAAACTGTTGTCGCAGAAGTTAAAAAAAAATTAAAAAAATTAATGTAATGTATTACTTCAAGAGGAATATAAAAACTGTTGTCCCAGAAGTTAAAAAAAAATAAAAAATTAATGTAGTGTATTACTTTAGGAGCAACATAAAAACTGTTGTCCCAGAAGTTAAAAAAATAAATAAAAAATTAATGTAGTGTATTACTTCAAGGGGAACATAAAAAACTGTTGTCCCAGAAGTTAAAAAAAATAAAAAAATAATGCAGTGTATTACTTCAAGAGGAACATAAAAAAACTGTTGTCCCAGAAGTCAAAAAAAAAAAAAATTAATGTAGTGTATTACTTCAAGAGGAACATAAAAAAACTGTTGTCCCAGAAGTTAAAAAAATAAATAAAATTTAATTACTTCAAGAGGAACATAAAAAACTGTTGTCCCAGAAATTAAAAAAATTAATGTAGTGTATTACTTCAAGAGGAACATAAAAAACTGTTGTCCCAGAAGTTAAAAAAATTAAAAAATATTAATGTAGTGTATTACTTCAAGAGGAACATAAAAAACTGTTGTCCCAGAAGTTAAAAAAATTAATGTAGTGTATTACTTCAAGAGGAACATAAAAAACTGTTGCCCCAGAAGTTAAAAAAATTAATGTAGTGTATTACTTCAAGAGGAACATAAAAAACTGTTGTCCCAGAAGTTAAAAAAATTAAAAAATGAATGTAGTGTATTACTTCAAGGGGAACATAAAAAAAGCTTTTGAAATCCTCTCAAATTTCTTAGATTTTTCTGAAAACTTTATTATGTAGGCCTAACTGCAGATATTCACATAATTGCTAGCACTACCAAAATATTAAAAGAATTCGCTTGATTTGTCACGTGAGCACGACCATTTCCTGCCTTGTCTTATTAAATTCCCTTTCCATGATGTTAATTTTGTTCGCGAAGTATTCTCAAGTTGTGCCAGTCACAGTAAACCCTACAGCAAATCAATATGAAAAGAAGATAATTCGAGGGAGGGGAGGGGGTTGTGCTGCGTGTGACCCCTTTTAACAATCCAGTTTTCTCAATACGGAGGAAACTTGTCGCTGCAATAATTAGAGACCATTTCCCCTGTCCTTCCCTCTTCATAGCAAAACTTCCTGCGATTAAAGCACCCCACCCCCACTCCAGCTCATAAAACCATCCGCTGCATTATTAACTCTTCCATCACTATGACAACTCAATTTGTTTATTATTATTGTGTCAACTAGCATGCAATATTACGCCAACTACGGTTTTCTGCAACAGCGGCCTTCGGTCTCTTGGCGTACAGAGACGTTTACAGAGTTCATGAAGCCTGCATGGTAACAGTATTTTTGTATCGAACGTCCATTTGCAACTACAAAGCTATTCAGAGAAAATTAAATATTTTGCAACTAATGGAACTATTCAGAGACATTAAAATTAAATAATAATAATAATAATAATAATAATAATAATAATAATAATAATAATAATAATAATATTAAACTGCCCCCATTGAGGGTAGCCCTTACGGACTCAGTATATCCTCAAAAAAAATTATTATACTTATGTAAACATAGATATTAAATTTTAAAAAAGGGAAACAAAGAAAAGGGCGTCAAAAATTACAATTGCCATTAATGTGGCACCATGTGATTAATTAGGATTTGGCAGGATTTTTTGTGCGAGATCGTGCGTATTTGCTTGGTTTCCGCACAAAACCAACCCGCGGTAAGTCTAAAATTCCACATTCAGTATTCCCAACCTAACACACATAACAATTTCCCTCTTCTTACCGCTTAAGTGACATATTCATTTTACTGCTTTAGGCTTTTAACATATTATTTTTAGAGACGTTCACTATAGTAATAATTATAAATTGGAAACTTACCATTGCAATTTCACCTAAATTGCACTGTTAATTATTGTTTTTAAATATTTGCAAAAATTAAGTAAACTCTACAACTCCACTAAAGTTACTGCATTTCGTGATACATGTAACATTAAGGAAGCCGTTTGTTTTAAGTTCGCATTTATAGACTGGGGGAAAAAAAGACAGACGTATATCACGGCCTGCTGGAGTATAGTAAACACAGAAAACATTTTAAAGCAACAATGTTGAAGATAGATATTTTTGTTTTCCAAAATTGCCGTCATTGAACACAAACCAAGATGGAGATTTCATTGCAACTAATTAGAAAGTCCTCTTTCAGGTATGTAATAAACGATCTTCGCACAAAATAATGTACGATACACGAGCGATATGTTTTCTTTCAATTCTCGGAAATTAAAAAAGCTCAACTACGTTTCGCTTTTTCAAACTTTTCCTCGAACATGAAAACTTCAACATACCGCTCTTGTAACACAATTATCACGATGTCATCCCTCAGAGATGTTGGCAGTCCAAACTGCCGTCGAAATTCTTCGAAAAAAGCTTGTATAGTCCCTCGAGCACCTATGAGCAAGCCGAATACCTCAACGTGAATGAAGGCACATTTCAGCTCGAAATAGTTGACTGTAGGCTCATAGATCGACTTCTTCTCAAGGTGGACCTCGGCTGACTGATGACATTCTACTTCAAAACGTATCGTGGGGCCCACAATGATGCCCTGTTTAGCGTCAGCATTGTACGCTAAAATATCTACTCGTCTCGTTGACCCGTTTTCAGCTAGACAGGAGATTTCTTCTTCTACTATCCAGCCCTTATTTCTTAATGGGGCAGCAATTTTGGATCTTACAAGATGATGCTTAGAGTTCCTCAAGAGCAATCCCTGTTCACAGAATCCCAAGACGTGTGCTAAAGTTTCAACTATAGAGGCTATTCGAAACATATTACAACCACACACGTCCTAGACATAATGGGCGCAAAAATTTGGACTTTGGTTAAATCCAGACAAATCGCAAGCTATAATAATGGGACATCAACGAGCATTAAATAAAATATAACTGACCACTATATCAAACATGAAAATTAATAAATAAGTAAATATCAAGTAAATAAATAAACAACTAAATACATAAATAATTAAATTAACAAATAATTAAGTAAATAAACAAGTAACTAAATAAATCAATAGATAAGTACATAAATACATACATAAATAACTAAATAAATAAATCACTAAATAAATGAATATGTGAATGAATGAATGAATGAATGAATAAATAAATACATTAATAACTAAATAAAGGAGTAAATAATTAACTAAGCAAGTAAATAAATATACAACTAAATACATAAATAACTAAATAAATAAAAAATTAAATATATATATATATATATATAATTAAATATATAATTACATAAATAATTAAATAAATAGCCTAATTAATTAAGCAAGTAACTAAGTGAATAAACAACTAAATAAATAAAATAAATACGTAAATAAAAACTATATATATATATAAATAAGTACATAAGTAAATATATAAAGAAATACATAAATAAATAATTGAAGAGTCCACTGCAAGAATGACAGATGTCATTTGGAATACATTTTTCAGGAGAAGCAATTGAAAGTTTGAAATGCTTAGCGCTCAAAGCTTAACTGAGATTTTCCGATCATTACTGGACAATGACTATCAGTGTTAATGCCATATAACTCTGTATGTACATTCTATATGTCTTAAGCTATGCATTGACAGTCTTGGTTCATTTTCGACAAGAAAGTGACATCCATCATTCTTGCAGTGGACTCTTCAACTCATATAATATACATAAATAAATAAGTAAATAAATATACAAATAAATACGTAAATTAATTAATAATTAATAAATAAATCCAAAAATACGATTTCCGAACCACATTCAGTTATTCAATTTCCCCTAGAGATAATGCACTTCTCTCACAGTCTAAACTTGGCAAGCTTCCCACCAGTCCGTACCGTGCCTGCATAGACCGCTCTTGTTCCCAGTAAGTGACCTGGCTGTCTTCGCGTTGTGAATCATAATTGCTGTTGAAGGGATTGTGAAACTTCAGCTCTGTCTTTCTTCGTGTCCGTCAACCTTTATCCTGTCCCTATAACTTTTTGTTTATTATCTGCTTCGATTTAGCGCCGAGACGATAGTATTTTCTGTTAGACGGAATTTCATTCGATTCCGACGCGACATTTGCCCCCGGGGCGTCACGCAAACTCCCTCACTTTTAGGGATGAGTACACAAGTGCAGTTTAAGGGATTTTCAATCCTACAGTATACGATTCTCGAACGAAATTTTGTCCAGGGATACCGAACTCCTAAATCGAAAATTGAAAATTTCCGTTGTTCGTTTCAAATATTTATTATTCATATTTACTTATTTATTCTTGTGCTTATTATTTACATACGTATAGTTAATTTATTTACATATCTAATTATTTCGAGTTATATGTCTATTTCATTATATACTGCTTCGCCGATTTAGTAGAATGCGTTTGAGTCTGTTGTGACAAGAATACAAGTCCACGCATATCTGTAAGGCATCATATCACACTTCCAACTCTGAGTATTTCTGACATAGTAAATATTATTCAACTCCTTGAAAAAGGCACAAGGTTAAGGATATTGCTGGAGAGAGTAAGGTATTATTCATTCATTCATTCATCATTCATTCATTCATCATTCATTTATTCATTTATTTAATTTTTATTAACACTGTATCAAATTTACATTTTATAATGAATTAAAAACTCTTAATTACCCATTCCCGTATGATCGATTGTTTACTGTCCATAATATTCCTTGATTTTTCTTTACCTCAGTGGTATTCAATCTTTTTTGCTAGCGCACCCCCAAAATGCATTGCAATTATATAAGAATTAACAAAAACTATAATTAATGTATCAAAATAAATTACTATTATTATTATTATTATTATTATACAGTAGTTATTGATGCAATAATAATAGTAATGAATTACGTAAAATGTTATTTAACCACGGAAAAACAAGAGTAAATATTGCAAAATAAAATATAATATAATGCAATAATATTATCAACAAGTACAGGGACATCACTTTATTTTTACCAACATTTTTAACATTAACCTGGCTATACTCGGAAACACTGTTGCCCCCTTCCATTACAGGAGTTTGATGTTACTAATGCAATATGTAAACAAATCATTTTACTAGGTATAGGAGGAGAGAAAAGTAGTGTATCCATTTATGTTGCAGGGAAATACGATATTACGATTTTCAGTTTGATCATCACTTTTACGGAATTTATCAAAATACAGTAGAGTAGTAACATTTTTTTTCAAAAACTCAACATTTCAGGCGGCTATGTTCGTTATGTAATGTCTACTTTATTTAGCATATTAATTATTGATGTTATCATACAATATAGAGAGTGCATTTAAATTGAGGGGGTCATAAGTAAAGGGCTGTAAGTGCACTTAAGTTACTTTTGAGAAAATGGGGTTTAAATATTTAAGCTTTCGTAAAATCGATGAATTTTTTAATTTAAATTTTAATGTGTGATGCGAATAAAATTCCCTTTGCCACTAAAATTTTAGATACTTTTGCTTACACTGGATGCACTTAACTCATGTTATTACAAATGTCACTAGCATTCCTTTGCTTCTAGCCACCTCAATTTAAAAAAAGCTAATCTGAATTTTTAAACAAGTTGCTGAAAATGGTTGCCGTTCATTACAATGCAGGCTTCAATTCAGTACGCATATTATTAAAAACATTTTGAAGCATATTCTCTAAAATTGAAATTATCGTTTCTTGAATATAATTTTAGTACGATATTATTAATATAGGTTCTTTCTTCAAATGGAAATGCAACCATATTTATGAAACACACTATACACTGCAGTGTTTACTTCACTGCTTGAAGACTTCGAATGCAACAGCGGCCGTAAGTTTGTGTGTCTGACGGGAGCAAGGACATTAGTGAAGGGGTGAGAGTGAAGTACATTCAGAAATGCAGGTACAATAAAAATGCAAGTAAAAATAAAATGATGTCCCTGTATAATAAAATAAATATGTCAGTATTTTTACATACATAGGCCTAATCAGTGGGATGCGTACCCATGGCAATACGTGTAGCATAGAGTGATTACCACTGCTCTATCTAAAGATGATGCTTGCTGGTTACAGGGAACTTGCTTCACGTGTTATATCTAAGTAGTAAACATTGACTTTCTCCTATATCGACGGAGCAGTGTACGGATTATTATTGTTTTATTTCATCATCAAGTTGTCTTCGATGGTCTAGCGGTTACCAGGATAGCCATTGGTTGCGAGGTTCGTAGATTCAAACTAGCTGAGGCCATGTTGTATTCACGTCATGTAAAAAGAACCCTGCCCCTGATAAAGGGCTCCAGCCAAAATTTGCCGGACTCTTCTCGCCCACGTTGTATTTCGGAGCTGAATAACATCTGTATTTAAAAGCGTCCTCAAACACTCATAAAATACTTTAATTCATTACCAATAATAAACAACAGTGATGGAGATGACAGGTATGATGACGATAGCGATGACGATAATGGCGACGAGGATGACAATAGCGACGAGTATGACGACAATGGTGACGAGCATGACAATGGCGACGAGTATGACGACAAGGCGACGATGACGACAATGGCGACGAGGATGACAATGGCGACGAGGATGACAATGACGACAAGGATGACGACAATGGCGACGAGTGTGACGACAATGGTGACGAGCATGACAATGGCGACGAGTATGACGACAAGGCGACGAGAATGACAATGGCGACGAGGATGACAAAGGCGACGAGTATGACGACAATGGCGACGAGAATGACAACGGCGACGAGGATGAAAATGACGACGAGGATGACGACAATGGCGACGAGAATGACAACGGCGACGAGGATGACAACGGCGACGAGGATGACAATGGCGACGAGGATGACAATGACGACGAGGATGACGATCGTGGAGATAGTGATGATGGTAACGATTATGATAATGATGATAGTGGTGATGATGACCCGTTTTTAGTTGGCATTCTGTGCTCATATCTCGTTTATTTTGAAAACTGTGTTTTAGTCAGAAAAAACTTTGCTAATGTCCTGATTTTATTTTAAAACTGTGGCCATGTCCCGTTTTTAGTTAACATACTGCTTCTAACATCCCCTTTTAGTTTAAAAACCAACGTCTTTATCACATTTCAGTTAAAATATTATGTACATGACTCGTTTTCAGTTTTAAAAATTTCTGCGCTGTATCAGAACACTTCAGACCGCCCAACTTCAAGACAAGCGTGGAATGAGACCTCTGCCATTGGTTGAATAGCAATTGTACTTTTCTTCTCCCCTGCCAGCAATGTCTACATCTCCTGTCAGACATTACGGAACGAAGTATATGTCCGAAACATTAGGATTACCATAACTTAAACTTATCGACCTACATAAATTAAAGCAGTTGTAACAAATATAAATATCCTGTAGGCCTACGCCAAAATATAAACATGTTTTCGTGAAACTGTCGAAATTTATTTTCGCTGCATTACAGTAGAGCCTACTTCCCTTACACAACGAGGAATTATATGAAATATATTGGTAAAAATAACATCTGAAGTAACAAAGTAAGACAATGCAAACGTACTCGCAAATCATGCGCACGACTTCGGTCAGACGTGCGTGTTAAATACTAATTTTGTGACAAGTATCTTGTTACCAGACTGCCCATGTTAAATTATTCATAGAAATTCAGGCTAGCATAGTGATATAAACAGCGGTGTCACAAGCGATAAGCACGTGACGTGTATTCTAAATGAAAAGCTACGAATTACTCGGCGTCATACACTTAAATGTCCGCCTCGCTGCTCCCATGGTGCCCATTAAGTATCCGACTTACGCGAATAGTCCAATACAAACTTGTTCTACAAGAAATAAGCAGTAACTAATGACAAATGTCTACCTGGCCTACTTGATACATTAAAAGTTAAAAAGCTAATGTCATTAAATGACACATAAGCTTAGGCCTACCTATTTTCTCACAATCATAATCACAATCTACAGAAATTATTAGGGCTATGGACGTGTTCCGATCTCAAAATACACTGTTAGTGTGACTTTGGATTTGATCTTCTCTAGATCTCCATGTAAAGGGTTACATAAGGCATAATCTTTGAGATGACAGAAATCGGCGTTTAATAGACAGCGGCAGGATGGCCCGTTCCTCGGCATTGGATTCACGAATGCCATCTCAAGCCACCCGTCGTACTTGGAATATCACCGCATATGCCTATAGCAGGGATGAGACGATATTAGCTCCCAATCACGGTAGAAGAGCTCGACCTTGATCACGAGCGCATAGCGCATCCACTGTAACGTAGACAACAGGGATGTACATGCACATGCAGCGAATAAAGGCAGCAATTATTATAACTTGCGTTACTAAATTTCTGGCTATGTAATAGGACTAATTATCCAGTTGTTTAATATATATGTGCATATATAAACAAATCGCAATGGGAAGGCTGTTTTAGGAACAAAAAGAGAAATAGAAAAAGTTAATTGCATGTAAACCATTTTCTTGTTAAAAGCAATTATTTATTATGTAAATACTTCATTTCATTGGTTAGGAGAAACTAATAGGGTCTACCTGCTCGACGTGTGTTATTTCTAAGTACTTTTGAGTATCTGTTGAAAAAATAATAACGACAATATTGATTGTATGATTGTGAAAATGTAGTCCTTACTCTCCAGTCGTGATTATGCAATGAGTTTTCTTAGAGTGATTTGTGAGATGCACGTAACACAAAAAAACAAATTGATTAAATTAAGATATTGAGAGCCGTCGTATTTTTTGGGGTCAATCATTTAAGGGAATATGTGTGACTTTTAAAACTTCCACACTTTTCAGCCAAAAATTTGTGAAATTTAAACTATATAAACAGATCTATAATATCTGTACAAAATTTGGTGCAATTAGGTCTAACAGTTTTGAAATTATATTTTTAAGTATATTTTATATTGACGTTACTAAAAAAAAGCTCCTTGCATCAAAGTTTTCAAAATGTTTAGTTCATATTTGCTCAAAATCTTGAAAATAGTTTTTGGAATAAAAGTGACTTGGCTTTTTGAGCTTAGTAATAGTATAAATTAAAGTGCAATCAAAGATAAAATATTACTTCTAAATTAAAGAAACACGTAGTCTAATAAAAGTAAACAAGCAACAAATAAAACATCAACAATGCATTTAAAATAAAGAAATAAAAGGAATCTAGATACAATCTACTGACCCAAATGTAAATTAATTTATCTTCGATGTCAATTCCGAAATCAATTTATATCTCTCTTCTCCTGAAAAATGCCTATAATGTTCATAATGTGTGCATACGATTCATCTGCAATACTCGTAAATTTGACCATATAACGCCTTCCCTCCAGTTACTTTCATGGGTGCGTCTGAAGGAACGAAGAACAATACATTCACTGTCTCTTCTATTTAGAATCATGCATACTTCTACTCCGAATTATCTCTTATCGCGCTTTCAATTTCTTACAACTCTTCGAAACCGACATCAAGCACTTCTTTCTATCCCTCATCATAGAACGTCTCTATACTCATCCTCCTACACTGTAGAAATACCTCGTCTCTGGAATTCGCTACCTAATGATGTCAGGGACTGCCGGACTTTATCACAATTCAAAATTAAATTGGAAAATTTTGTCTTGTTTAATTCCTTTTAGACATTGCTAGAAGTGTTGATTTGTGTTTTTTTTACTCAAGATTAAAATCGCAAGTTTCTTGTTTATGTTAGTTAATTAGGATACAATTAATTATACTTAATCACTCATTTAAAGTTTGTGTGACTGCAACCTGTCTCTATTTTTGTGTGACTTTACTTCGTTTATAGTACGATGAAAGAGTAATGGAACGGAGAAAAATTCTCTCCGGCACCGGGATTTGAACCCGGGTTTTCAGCTCTATGTGCTGATGCTTTATCCACTAAGCCACACCGGATACAACTCCGACGCCGGTTAGAATCGTCTCAGATTAAGCTCCAACTCCTGGGTTCCCTCTAGTGGCCGCCCTCTGCACTACGTCATAGATGTCTATGAACGCAGGACCGAAGTCCATACATGTGCTGAGGTGCACTCGATGTGAGTGACTACTTGGCCGGGATCCGACGGAATAAACGCCGTCTTAAATCACGAAGTGATTTACGCATATCATATATATTATTTTAATGTACCGAAGTACATATGATATTTCCATGCAGATATTCTGCGTCATCATACGATGAAAGAGTAATGGAACGGAGAAAAATTCTGTCCGGCGCCGGGATTTGAACCCGGGTTTTCAGCTCTACGTGCTGATGCTTTATCCACTAAGCCACACCGGATACAACTCCGACGCCGGTTAGAATCGTCTCAGATTAAGCTCCAACTCTTGGGTTCCCTCTAGTGGCCGCCCTCTGCACTACGTCATAGACATCTATGTCGTTTATAGTGTTTTTTTCTTTTCCTTTTTATTTCTGTTATTGTATTTGTATTCCTGGTGTTGTGGAAGAGAAGGCCTGATGGCCTTAACTACACCAGAATAAATAAATAAATAAATAAATAAATAAATAAATAAATAAATAAATAAATATATTTTTTTAATGTTGCGTTTTATGTTGCTTTTTTTGCAAATGATATTTTTTTTTACACAAACACTGGACTTCATCACCATGTTCGAAGCATAAATATTGTATGTTCCACTCTTCCTTGAAACTTTATTGTATGAGCGCCTTTGTTCCGTCATGATGCGCTGTGTTCTAAGATCTGTACATCCTTTAGCAATGTTTACAGGTAAAAGAGCTCTCGCCCGCAAATATTAGTCACCATCGCAAGACTGGCCTATAGGCTACAGGCACAGGAAATTCTATCATTATGCAACAAAATATACTTTTGCAATACTTGATAATATATAAGTTAATTATTCTGAACATATACAAGGGGACATTATCTTATTTTTACTTCAATTTTTATTGTACCTGAGTTTTTGAATGTACTTCACTCCCACCCTCTCTACTAGTAAACTTCCAACCGATCTCCTCACACAACCAAGCGTATACAGTCAAAGTCGCCTTACGGTCATAGTAAACACAAACAGTACTGAGTTAGTGAATATAGTACGCTCCAGAAATATGTTCGCGTTTTCCAATGACGAAAGAGCTTTCAATATTGAATCATATTCTCGCACAGGTACTGTCGTCCGTTTGCCCAAGTCGCATCTCGGTTCCCCCCCCCCCATCGCTTCTGCTCGCCCTCTGCAAAGGCTAGTTGCTGGGCTGTCTTAGCTCTTGTCTGAAAACATTAATTTGTTAGGAATTGGACGTCTACGTAATATTATATAACTGTTTGAAATAACTTAAATAAAAGCGCCTCGTTAATTAATTAACTGTCACGTGATTTCCCCCATTTCTACGACCCTGCGAGAAAACCACTTGGACGGACAGTAGATAGCATGTCTGAGTAATTTTATCTTTTCGGAACAGGCAAAAGTGAAGACTGAATTTACAGTACGTAAGGTACTCTTTTATAGAGTAGGTACAGAATTATTTCAACATGAGTTACTAGTACGAAGGACGAAAATGCTAATTGGAATTAGGTACAATGGTCTATAGTGCGATAATATGCAAAAAAGAACAGAAGCCTGTATCGAAATGCACGGCCACCATTTTCAAAATTGTTTTTAAATATCCATATTATGATTATTTTTCAATGTAACTTCATTAGGCTTAAGGACCTTACTAATAGACGGTAATTATACACAGCAGTTAAATGGTGTAAATGATATGTTGTTATTGAAGTGTTGTATCAGTGAAGAATTATGTTGTGTCAGTGAAGAGTGTTGTATCAGTGAAGAAGTATGTCGTGTCAGTGAAGTGTGCTGTGTAAGTGAAACGTGTTCCTGTCAGTGAAGCTTTATAGTTTATAGTGGCAGTGCAAAGAATTTGAACAGTGAAATGTTTTTGAAATGTTAGTGAAATCAGGATAGAATCAGTGAAATGTGTCGTAGTTCCAGTGCAGTGAGTGAGTTGACAGCGAAATGAGTGTAATGTTGAAAAGTACTTGTGCAGATATGAAGATATACTCGTGGGTTTTAGTTCGATCTTAGTTTTAAGATACAAATTAGAATATTTCAAATGTTATTTTAAGTGATCGTTTCATTTAATTTAGTATATGCCCTGTTGTTGTTGTTATTATTATTATTATTATTATTATTAGTATTAATTATTAGTATTATTATTATTAATTGTATTTTAATTAATAAATTTATTATTGTCATTATTGAGTGTAATTAGTTACCACTGCCACCGGGTATATACCCATTGCAGTGTGAATAAATACATACATACATACATACATACATACATACATACATACATACATACATACATACATACATACATACATACATACATACATACATTCTCTATATTGTACGCTAATGTGCTCTAGGCAGTATAATATAACTGCATAATGAATACGTCCGAATGGATAGCTCAGTTCATGAGTAAAAACACTTGTTGTTAATACAATACTGTATTTTGATTAAAGAAAACCTAATGAAAATTATTAAACTCAAAATCGCGATATTTCCTACTTTAAGTAAATGGATGAACTACTTTTCTTCCCTCCTGCACCTAGTAAAGCGATTTGTTTGTATTTTACTCCAGTATCATCGAACTCCAGTCGTGGGAAGAGGTAGCAAACGGTGTTTACGGTTCTCAATCGTTAATCCAAAGGTATAGGCCTAGCCAGATTAATATTAGAAAAGTTAGTAAAAATAAAATGATGTCCCTGTATTTGGCAGTGAAAGTAAAATTTACAATTAATTTCTTAATTGCCTTGGCAACAATTCTTGAACAGGTCTGAAATAGCCTATTTACAGTACGAGTTGGAAATGACGTAACAATTTTGATTTCTTATTAGTTTTTAACATTTTTGCGACACCTCAGTTTAGGCTGCCGTTAACTACTCCTAAATCTTAAGGAATCTTGTAAATGCAAGCCATCTTGTAAATTTGATGCATTTTATACACAGTGATGTAAATTTTGAGCAGAATAAACATTTTTTCTTGTATACAGAACTGAAATTTTCATGAACTCTAAGGGTGCTATTCGTAGACATTTCGCAGCACGCGCTACGAGCGTACTAAGCTAGCCCCGGCTATCCACTGGTTACTAGTACAGAATTCAAATCATATCCTATCGCTAACACTGGTTTATGAATACGAAAAACGCTGATCATCCACCGAAAACCCGCGCTAAAAATGTCTATGAATACGGCCCTGTATGACTATTGTACACGCCTGAGCAATAAATATTATATTCCATAATAATATGTTCTTTTTTTTAAGTATGTCACTGCAAATTTGTGCGAACGTAAAACTACGAAGCAGAGTGTATTACACTAACAGCAATGCAGCGTGCTTCATTCTCGCTTTGCTGAAGTGTTGGGCTCCTGATGTTTGGGACTAGTAGTTCGCACAATGTGCACAGCATGTGTCAACTGTCTACAGCCTGACGGAAGACTCATGAGGGTTTCAATTGATAGCAGCTTACATCGCAGCCCATAAATTCAAACTTATCTATGTGATAGGTTTCCTCACGTGTCCTGCTGCACTAACATGATAGGTACATCTATTCGGGGCAGTATGAACCCTACTAAAATAGTCCATATAGTAATACCAACTGCGTTCAATATTGTAGTCTACTAATAAGATTAAAGTCATTCATATTCAAAATGATAGAATTTTATTCCTAATTTAAAATGTAGTATTTCGTAATTTATACGAACGAGGAGAATAGCTACAAGGAGAACGAGTAGAATACAAGAAGAACAAGGGAAAGACAAGGTGAACAAGGGAAGATAAGGAGAACAAGGAGAAGATACGGAAAACAAGGAAAAGACAAGGAGAACAATGGGAAGATAAGGAGAACAAGGAGAAGACAAGGAAAACAAGGGGAAGACAAGGAGAACAACGGGAAGATAAGGAGAACAAGGAGACGAAAAGGGAAACAAGGGGAAGACCAGAACAAGGGGACGATAAGAAGAACAAGGAGAAGACAAGGAAAACAAGGGGAAGACCAGGAGAACAAGGGGACGATAAGGAGAACAAGGAGAAGATAAGAAAAACAAGAGGAAGACAAGGAGAACAATGGGAACAAGGGGAAGATAAGGAGAACAAGGAGAAGACAAGGAAAACAAGGGGAAGACAAGGAGAACAACGGGAAGATAAGGAGAACAAGGAGAAGACAAGGAAAACAAGGGGAAGACCAGGAGAACAAGGGGACGATAAGAAGAACAAGGAGAAGACAAGGAAAACAAGGGGAAGACCAGGAGAACAAGGGGACGATAAGGAGAACAAGGAGAAGATAAGAAAAACAAGAGGAAGACAAGGAAAACAAGGGGAACAAGGGGAAGATAAGGAGAACAAGGAGAAGACAAGGAAAACAAGAGGAAGACAAGGCGAATAAGGAGAAGATAAGGAGAACAACGAGAAGACAAGGAAAACAAGAGAAAGACAAGGAGAACAAGGGGAAGATAAGGAGAACAAGGAGAAGACAAGGAAAACAAGTGGAAGACAAGGCGAATAAGGAGAAGATAAGGAGAACAACGACAAGACAACGAAAACAAGAGAAAGACAAGGAGAACAAGGGGAAGGCGAGGTGAACAAGGGGAAGATAAGGTGAACAAGGGGAAGACAAGGAAAACAAGGAGAAGACAAGAAAAACAAGGAGAAGACAAGAAAAACAAGAGGAAGACAAGGAAAACAAGGGGAACAAGGGGAAGATAAGGAGAACAAGGAGAAGACAAGGAAAACAAGGAGAAGACAAGGAAAACAAGGAGAAGACAAGAAAAACAAGAGGAAGACAAGGAAAACAAGGGGAACAAGGGGAAGATAAGGAGAACAAGGAGAAGACAAGGAAAACAAGGAGAAGACAAGAAAACAAGAGGAAGACAAGGAAAACAAGGGGAACAATGGGAAGATAAGGAGAACAAGGAGAAGACAAGAAAAACAAGAGTAAGACAAGGAAAACAAGGGGAACAAGGGGAAGATAAGGAAAACAAGCGGGAGACAAGGGAAACAAGGGGAACAAGGGGAAGATAAGGAGAACAAGGAGAAGACAAGAAAAACAAGAGGAAGGCAAGGAAAACAAGGGGCACAAGGGGAAGATAAGGAGAACAGGGAGAAGACAAGGAAAACAAGCAGAAGACAAGGAAAACAAGGGGAACAAGGGGAAGATAAGGAGAACAAGGAGAAGACAAGGAAAACAAGAAGAAGACAAGGAAAACAAGGGGAACAAGGGGAAGATAAGGAGAACAAGGAGAAGACAAGGAAAACAAGGAGAAGACAAGAAAAACAAGAGGAAGACAAGGAAAACCAGGGGAACAAGGGGAAGATAAGGAAAACAAGCGGGAGACAAGGGAAACAAGGGGAACAAGGGGAAGATAAGGAGAACAAGGAGAAGACAAGAAAAACAAGAGGAAGACAAGGAAAACAAGGGGCACAAGGGGAAGATAAGGAGAACAAGGAGAAGACAAGGAAAACAAGAGGAAGACAAGGAAAACAAGGGGAACAAGGGGAAGATAAGGAGAACAAGGAAAAGACAAGGAAAACAAGAAGAAGACAAGGGAAACAAGGGGAAGATAAGGAGAATAAGGAGAAGACAAGGAAAACAAGAAGAAGACAATGAAAACAAGGGGAACAAGGGGAAGATAAGGAGAACAAGGAGAAGACAAGAAAAACAAGAGGAAGACAAGGAAAACAAGGGGAACAAGGGGAAGATAAGGAGAACAAGGAGAAGACAAGGAAAACAAGGAGAACAAGGGGAAGATAAGGAGAACAAGGAGAAGACAAGGAAAAGAAGAAGAATACAAGGAAAACAAGGGGAACAAGGGGAAGATAAGGAGAACAAGAGGAAGACAAGGAAAACAAGAAGAAGACAAGGAAAACAAGGGGAACAAGGGGAAGATAAGGAAAACAAGAGGAAGACAAGGAATACAAGAGGAAGACAAGGAAAACAAGGGGAACAAGGGGAAGATAAGGAGAACAAGGAGAAGACAAGGAAAAGAAGAAGAAGACAAGGAAAAACAAGTGGAACAAGGGGAAGATAAGGAAAAAAAGAGGAAGACAAGGAAAACAAGAGGAAGACAGGGAAAACGAGGGGAACAAAGGGAAGATAAGGAGAAGACACGAAAAACAAGAGGAAGACAAGGAAAACAAGGGGAACACGGGGAAGATAAGGAGAACAAGGAGAAGACAAGGAAAACAAGGGAAAGACAAGGAAAACAAGGGGAACAAGGGGAAGATAAGGAGAACAAGAGGAAGACAAGGAAAACAAGAGGAAGACAGGGAAAACAAGGGGAACAAGGGGAAGATAAGGAGAATAAGGAGAATACAAGAAAAACAAGAGGAAGACAAGGAAAACAAGGGGAACAAGGGGAAGATAAGGAGAACAAGGAGACGACAAGGAAAACAAGAAGAAGACAAGGAAAACAAGGGGAACAAGGGGAAGATAAGGAAAACAAGAGGAAGAGAAGGAAAACAAGAGGAAGAGAAGGAAAACAAGGGGAACAAGGGGAAGATAAGGAGAACTAGGAGAAGACAAAGAAAACAAGAGGAAGACAAGGAAAAAAAGGGGAACAAGGGGATGATAAGGAGAACAAGGAGAAGACAAGGAAAACAAGGGGAAGAAAAACAGTACAAGGGGAAGATAAGAAGAACAAGGAGGAGACAAGGAAAACAAGGGAAAGACTAGGAGAACAAGGGGAAGATAAGGAGAATAAGGGGAAAATAAGGAGAACAAGAAGAAGATAAGGAAAGCAAGGGGAAGACAAGTAGTACAAGGATAATACATGAAGAACAAGGAGAATACAAGCATAACACTGGAAATACAAAGAGAAGTTCACATGAATATATGTATGGTTAGTGAATATGAAATCAATATTAGGGGAGCAATCTTTTGAATAGTCATTAAGATGAAACAATTGTTTCATCTTAATCCTTCTATAATACTTGGAAATCATCAGTGAAATGGGGCAGCTCCACGGAAAATACAAGGAGAACATGGGAACACAAACAGAACATGGGAAATATAAGAAGCATAAGGGGAAAGTAAGGAGAATAATAGGAAGACAAGAAGAAGACAAGGATAACACAGGTAAGACATCGAGAATAAGAGGAATACAAGGAGAATACGGGGAATACAAACAGAACAAGGTAAATATAAAGATAATAAGGGGAGGATAATGAGAACCAGGAGACTACAAGGAAAAAATGAAAATGCAATAATAATAATCAGTGAAAAACAAGGAGAAAAGGGGGAGTGTAAGGGGAAGAAGGGGGAAATCAAAGTCACAAAGAAGGACAAGAGGAAGACAAGTTACTTAATGAGGGGAAAAAAGTAGTTCTGCGTCGAAATCTTATAAGTACCTTTAAATTACAGTAATATCGTGCTTCTCCCTCGTGGAAAACCAAGTAAATCCAACACGACGTGGTTTCGAAATTACACTTTCATGAAAGGTTTAACATTTAAATTAGCTAATTCAAGATTCTTTACCATCAGCAGGGACGATGGTACTGCGCTTACGAACTGTGGTTATCAGAGTTTCTTCGGCATCTGTAAACTCTAAGGGGATTCAAATGTTTACAATTTGTAAGCCAGCCTAACAAAAGCACAATGTCGTGTTTTCACCAGAACGTGACGTATGAGAGTGCGTGTCTCATTCTATTAGCAACTACATGCACTAATAATACACTAGACAAATTTATACTGAGTTAAATATAGTTGTTTTATAACAAATTCGCAAATTCATGCAATTATCTACAGTTATAATCTAATAATCAACAGTGGGAAGCATACACTGTATTTTTCGTCGAAAATGGTTTCTCTTAGTGCGAAACATGACAATCTTACAATATAGGCCTATAATGACTATTGAAAAAAATACACGTAGGCGATGTCTTTCACTTAGCCCGACAGAAAGAAATCACAAAGTATTAAGTCCGGAGATCGAGATGGCCAGCGGTGTAGGGCAAAATATCATGGATACCGACGCGTCCGATCCAGCGATGAGGAAGAACTTATTAAGAAATGTATGGGTTTTCCTATAAAAATGGAGTCAGACGCCGTCTTGCTCGAAAATGAAGGTCAACCAGCAGCTGTGAGAATGACCAGTATTGTGACATGTCAAAGTAGGGCAAGATGTTGATTTGTTCTGTAATTGCATGTTATTTTGTTTTGTATTTGTATTTTGTTGTATTCTTTGTGTTGTGTTTTATATTTATTTGTGAAAATTGTGTTTGTTCTCTTTTGTACTGCACCTGCATTACCACGGGTAACTACCAATTCGTAATGTAATAAATAATTCATTCATTCATATTACAAAACCTGGAAAATTGCTGTAGTTTTAGAATTTTGTTAATCCGTGCAGTTATGCGTGCTATGAATATTAAAAAAAAAGTTCTGCGAACGCATCAGAAACTAAAATAATTATTGTCAGAATGGATTGTGATTGTAGTTTTGGACGAGACCAAAAAGAGCAGTAGTTTCCCGATGATTGAAAACGAGATGTGAACATCCTACTCCTCGGTTCCGCTGCACAACAGTTCACAATATAATATGTAATAATTCTAATCCATCGAAAGAAATCATGAAATACGAGTAATATTTGACCTCGTTTTTGCCGTTTAAATTCACAAATATTCGAAAATTACGCATTAGCGTTTGTCACGATATTTACACAGAAGTTCTCATGGTACAATATGCCAAATGGAGTACTTAAAATATTAACACACGGTTCAGATATAATGGCTTCATTAATAATATTTATTTGTCATATTTCGGAAGAAGCCAAAGCGACAATGAATAATGAAATAAAACAAAATGTCACGAGAGATTTTCTCGTAAATTATAGCGAGGAAAAAACAAAATAAATTGCTTATGATAGATTTCCATTTCGTTAGTCATGTTTTAGTAAACTTCCGAGGAAAGAAACGGAAGGATATGGAGTAAAGGCTGGTTCACAATAAACCGGGAACGAGAACCAGAATGAAAACGAGAAGCAGAGGACTGAATGTAAAAATTTTTGATTCACAATAAACCGAGAACGTAGACGACTATGCATATCGATAAGTACCGGTATGTCAATAACGATATGTAAAGTCGATATTACGCATTCTGATGTTATTTGTGTATAATTGACCAATGGCGTTCTCTCGTGAGTACAAGGCAGGCAACATAAACACAGGTTAACCAACTTCGAGATTTCAACTGAAACATTTCATTACATTACGGTACTATAAATATGCCCATGCGTCTTTATTATCACAACCTATTTTAAGTCTACCATAACGTAAAATAATTAGAGACGAAACATTTGTAATAGAACAAAAATGAACAAAACAGTAGTTATTGAATTGAAGCATGAATATGTAGTGTGTAATACAACCAATACAGTAATAACATATGATTCACTTACGATCGGTCTTCAAAGATGCAGCTATTGAAAGCCACGTATTCTCCTTCATTTTCTCATCTTTATACGAGGCGCGCCGCTTATCGTTAATGTGAGGATTTCAATATTAGAAACTCATCAAATAAAACTTGCTCCATGATGCACAGCACAGAACAAAATAATGCATAGGTTATGTCACGGTCTTCTTGCTACAAAATATACGACAACAAAATAGTTTTTAGATGGCAATAGAATGAATCTAATGGGCTGTGATCGGAAACGTGAACGCCAAAGTTGAAACTTGGCCAACTCTCCGTTCCCGATCCCGGGGTCCGGCAAGCTTTTCGTTAATTGTGAATGCTCACATTTAAATGTACACATTTTAACAATTTTACCGTTTTCGTTCCGATTCTCGTTTCCGGTTTATTGTGAACCAGCCTTAAGTGTCAAGTATACTGGGCTGCAAAAAATGCCGAGTCGAAGTCACAATCGATTTGAAATATTATCGTGTTAAGAGGACTTAGCTTAGGAAACAATAGAAATAGAGATACACAGAAGGATTGCATATAAACTCTATTATTGCTCTGTTATCATTACATCATTCAGCTTGTTCATGTATGTCTTCAATAAACTATAAATTTTTATAATAGAATTGATACATATTTTTCTTAATACAATATGAAACGTAACTGACCGTATATCGATTGTAACAATAATAAAGCTGTGGAATACCATATGAGCACAGTCTAGTATATACAGTCACGAAGCTCAATATGTAGTAAATATGCATCCATAGACAGTTGCTAACCACTAGGATCGCTAATATCGCCTCATTACAGGCAATGCGAAATAGTACCTGCACAGTCTATTGTTTCTAGCACCCTCACAACTCAAGCTTCGTGACTATATACTAGACTGTGATATGAGCTGCAGTTTTACTATTTTCGTGTAATTAATGTTGTAAATGAAAGAGTCTATATGAATAATTTAAAATCATCATCATCCTTCACGAATTAGGCCTCTGTAGACCTGTTTCGGCCCATCTAGCAGTCTTCTAAAAGGTCTTCCTGGTCGACGATGTCCTTTAGGTTTATACTGCATCATAATTTTTGGGATTCTTGAATTTTCCATTCTTGTTACATGATCTAGCCAATTGAATTTGTATCTGCTGATTTTTTCTTCTACTGACTCTACTTCTAATTGTTCTAAAATTTCTTCATTCCTTTTTCGGTCTAAAAGACTATATCCTGCTGTCCTCCTGAAAAATTTCATTTCCGTTGCTTTGATTCTGTTCATGTCTTTTTTCTTTAATATCCAAATCTCGCTTCCGTATACAAGGGAGGGTAATGCTAGTGTATTATATATTTTTATTCTTGTAGATTTTTGTACTAATTTAGCTTTTAATGTATCGTTTATTATTCCTAGAATTTGTGTAAATTTGGTAATTTTCTTGCTCACATCTTTTTTTATTTTGATAAGATATTTCACAATCTAGATAATTGAAATTTTGTACTTTTTTGAGGCATTGGTTATTGTTCTGACTGGGTCTTGTCCTAAAAACGCGATTACTTTTGATTTTTGTGCTCAAATTTCCACCCCAAAATCTTTTAATATTTTATTTAATGTATATAATCCTCTTTGTAAATTATCCTCTGAATTGGAAATTATGACTTCATCATCGGCATAGAGTAAGGTATTTAATGTTAGAGCACTGGTTATTTTGATTCCTGATGTGTAGATTTGGTTCCATTTTAAAATAATTTCAGTTATATAAATATTAAATAAAGTTGGTGATAGTGGACAACCTTGTCGAACTCCATTATTAACTAATTTTCTTTCGGATATACAGTTATTTATTTTAACACTTATTTTGCTGTCTGTGTAGATTTCTATTATATTTTGTAATAGCAAATTTGGAATATTTTTATCTTGTAATATGTCGAATAAAAGGTCTCTTCGGACTTTATCAAAAGCTTTCAATTCATATGAAATAATAACGTGAATATGTCATAAAAGTCGTATTTACATGTTTTTAAAAAAACGAATCTCAGGAAAATAGCTTTCCATCTCGCCATGTTTGCTACAGTCTTCGGAAAAAGATATAATTTCGTATCGGCATTTCTCTTGCAGCCTACTGTACAAGAATTTCATATCGGTAGTCTTGAGATGTGACAGATAGTTCAGACAGCGAATAGGGATTATAAAGAATGGACACTGAGCGAATTTTCCTGTGTTTTGTTTCTCTGTGCGCCAGCGTTTAGTTCTACTTTCAAGCGCTAGAGGTTAGTGTAATCGAGCATAGGCTAAGATAATAATTGAGAATAGAGTTGAGACACAGGATTCAAACATCGCCTACCTTATTGCATTATCCATTAACGCTTTGCTTCAAATAAATTCAAGTTAAAGCTTTTCCTTATTTCTCAGTTGTAATAATAATTTTTTATATTTCAGATATAATAAATTATATTATAAAATAATATAATACATTATAAAATTATGTATCAAATTCGTTAATATTTGTATATAATATAATATAGGTATATGGTTTTACTTCTCATAAGAGTTTTGTTTTTCCATTTTCAGTGCTATCAAATCATTACATATTTTAATTATTGTTGGGGTCAACTTCTCAGCTCCCATTATAAAGGAACTCTAGAGTCTAGACATTACAGTTAATGACGGATTTATTATTTTATGGATCCAATTTATTTTATTTGAGTACATAATGTACCTAGATGTATTAATTATATTTGTTATATTTCCATTGTGTCGACTGCTAGCTGGTGTGATGTCAGCGCCAACTCTAGGGAGAAAGCAGAATCTCACGCTCTAGCTGGCTTGAAGGTCATTGAAATCAGTCGTGCTACATCAAAGGTACAGACGCGAAGTGTCCATTCTTTATAATCCCTATTCGCTGGTCCAGAGTTCAGAGACTGGTATTAATAATTTCATGACATTTCTTGTGTGCGATGATGGCTGCTTACCCTTATTCAAGTTCCACAGGAATTTACCGTATTAGTCAGACTTTTGCACCCCTCATATGATGTCAATAATATGATCATATAAAAGAAAGAGATTTCAAGCCTGTACAAATGATTCGTGTGTTTCATCCAGTAACTGAAGCTCAATGCCCAATATTTTCTATCTTCAACATGACCCTAATAATGAAAAGATGCTGTAGTAAACATCGAACTACACGAATCTAAACGGACAGTTGTCCAACGTTCAAAATATTGTAGTAAAAACCATTTTCATAGAACTACACATTGCATCAAATGAAACTATTTATATATAACCCCAAAATGCAGTAAAGATGTTAAATTACCTCCAGTACACTCAGTCGATTTAGTAGAAAGTCAATGTTTACCTACTTAGATATAACAAGCGGAGTAGGTCCCCTGCAATCGGCAAGCATCATGTTTAGGTAGAATATGAAAGTAAAGGAATATTATGGACAGTAAAAAAATCGATCATATGAGAATAGGTATTTAAGAGTTGTTAATTCATTATAAAAAGTGAATTTGATACGTTAATACGAATTACTAGAACATAATTATATAGCCTATCTACAAAACACAATTAATTAACAAATAAATAATAAAATAAATAAATAAATATTTCCTCAATCTCTCAACAATATACTTAATATCTGTGCCGTTTTTCAAGGCGTTGAATAATAGGCTATTTACTTTGTCAGAAACACTCGGACGTGAACGTGTTTGTGACATGATTCCTCACCGATATGCGGGGTTTGGATTCTCATTACAACAGACCACATTGGTACTGCTTTGCTGCTTTCTTCAGACTCAAACGCATTCTACTAAACAGGCGGAGCAGTGTATGTGTAAACTGCAAATGATATGGGTTGCCCAGTAGTCTACATGAAAGCTTATAGACTATAACGTCATTGAGCATAAGGACAACTGGAAACAAATTTAAATTAAACACCCATAGTAAGTAATCAATAAAGTAATATTAACTATAATAAAATTATGTCGCACCTAATCAAAATTACGCAGAAATTACTTAACATTATCAGAAAACAAAATTAAAGTACAAGTCTCATTAATAAGCTTATGAATAAACTAGACCGTCTTCTGTCATGCTAGCACGTCTTAGTACTATGTTTACAGCCAGTTCTTTTTATGCCAGTTAATAAAAATTAAGTACCGTACGAATAATCCAACAAAAAATAATATGAAATTAACCCAGAATCGATTTTAAAATCATAACAGATTCTCCTTAATGTCAATAATATGAACTTCACTCACACAACAATAATATAGCTCCATAGACACTTACATATTATACCGGAAGTCAGCGCAACTCTACTGAGAATGAACGACTCGCTCTGACGAACAGTGATTAGTAGGATTTTGCACTTAGCAATGTTCTAGACGAATTAACTAATCTGTTTTAAATTTGAACTCGTCCATTGTTGCGTGAAAAATTTATTTAAAGTAACGAGAAAATGTAATTCCTCCAATCTACATATTCATTTACTTTTAACTTATTTGTTATAATACATTTTATTATCACTGTATGAAAAATTGGAAATTTGTGCTTTGAAGAGGTGGAAAAATTAAAATATCTTGAAGCAACAGTAACAAACATAAATGACACTCGATAGGAAATTAAACGCAGAATAAATATGGGAAATGCCTACAAATGCCTACTATTATTCGGTTGAGAAGCTTTTGTCTTCCAGCCTGCTTTCAAAAAACTGAAAGTTAAAATTTATGAAACAGTTATATTGCCGGTAGTTCTGTATGATTTTGAAACTTGGCCTCTCACTTTAAGAGAGGAACAGAGGTTAAAGGTGTTCGAAAATAATATGCTTAAAAAATATTTAGGGCTAAGCTAAGAGGGATTAGGTTACAGGAGAATGGAAAAATGATATACAACGCAGAACTGCACGTATTGTATTCTTCAGTGAAGAATCTTCACCTAACATAATAAAATTACTATCGATTATATGTGCATAAATCAGTATCGATGGCTACCATTTTAATTAACAAAAGAAAGAAAGAAAGAAAATAAAAGGAAATGAAAAAGACAGAGAAGAATAAACCAATGAATTTAATCTCACATAATTTCAACCTATATCGAAATGCGTGTTCATGTTTAGACTGCGCTCTTTCTCGCCATCTAGGACTAAGTTTAGTAACTACGAGAAACTTCATTCCGGATTCGTTTGTGAGAACCGATGGTAAACGGCAAACTCACTGTGCACCGTAAGCAACGCTGTGCACACCAGCGAGTTCACACTATCGATAAAATCTGACATAACCTCAATTACACAATCCACGTATCAAGTAAACATAAATATCATACATCTGACAGCTTTGAACATCGAAATGTGATAGTTGTGCTAGTGTGAAATAAATGTTGGTTAATTCGTCAGTCAAGGGCTTTAAATGAATAACAAATGTAATAATTTAATGTGAAAGTGTCGTAATTTAAGAATCTACTGTACTTATTCTGTGTGGCAGGAAGAATGATGAATTTTTGCTCTTCAGTTTTAAAACCTACAATTTCTTGTAGCACTGTATGTAATGATGGTTATGAAGTGACAAATTTAATTTCTGGCAGTGTTGTTGAAAGGAACAAAGGTTTTCTTGCTTATAATGCTATTAAACCGCCTATTACCATAACCATAAACTTTCCTTGCAGCATAAATATAGCTTTCATAAATTTATGGGCTCAAATTGGTTACCAAAAATCCACAGGATTTGAAATGTATGCCAGTTCAGCATCGCAACCACAAGATTATCAGAAGACAGCACACGGTTACCTTGAAAGCAACGACGTTGGAATTGTATTTTTTCGCAGAATACATTATAATGAGTATACAAAGTTAACTAAGTCCATTAAGTACTTTGCAAGAACTGCATTTCCAGCAAACACATATGCATTACTTAACAATGCAGTTAGCATACAGATTAGAATTATTAAAACTAATTCATCAGTTCCTGCTTTGGCAAAAGTTGAAGTATGGGGACAGCCTAGCAGATCCTGCGACAAAGTTCTTAGGAATAATATTGTTAAAATGTGGGAAGAAAGAACACTACAAGAACCTGAGACTAACGCACAGGCGAAGAATAAAGAAGATACTCGTGTTATAGACCTGAAGTTTGATATTCCAGAAGAATTTCTCGATTCCATAACATATACAATAATGGCTCTTCCCTTCATACTGCCATGTGGTAAAATAGTAGATCAAAGTACTCTTGAAAAACACGAAGAACAAGAAGCAAAATGGGGTCGAGCTCCTAGTGACCCGTTTACTGGTAAAATGTTTACAGCAAATAATCGGCCAATTCTGGCGACTGCTTTAAAAGCTCGAATTGATAAATTTCTTATTGAACATTCTGAGGAACAAGAACTGTTAACTGTACCGAGAACTATAGGAAGGAAAGAAAAGAATGATAATTCTGAAATATGTAACAGTGACAGTGACAATAATATACTGGACGTTAACCTCAATAGGCCTATTCCTTGTAATTCAGAAGATGAGACTGGTTGTCAGGCTCCATCATATCACGTTTACCAAACGCAAAATAAGAGAGCCCGTCTCGATAAAGATAATGCTTCGAACTGTAAGCATGATCTAAAGCCGAGTTTTTCAACACATGAGGAGGAAATAGATTTAAGCCTAGATCTTGCCCTTCAATCCACTCTATCACGTCTTCCTACATACACTAGATTTAGTAATTCTAATAGTGAGACTGCTATACCCCAATGTGTGACATGTAAAAGCAACGATATGCTGTTCAAGCTTCCATGTGAACATTTCTTATGTAGGAAATGTATTGTACTAAAGAAAGAAACTAGTGACTTAAAATGTGATACCTGCGATAATTCTTTTCAGTCTAGTGATCCTGTTAGATATCATATATAAGACTGTGATGGTATGTTATAAAATTCCAGAATGTAAACAAAGGTTGTAAGAGCCATATTTCTCAATTTTTAAGTAGTCAAAACAGGTTGTATGTGTCAAGTCCAATAAGTTACAAAAGTCATACTACCAGTTCTGTTCTGTAGGCTCTTACAACCTTTGCTATTTACACTTTTCAGTTATTTATTCGAACAGTGAATCATTATTTGATTATCCTAGCATGTGAGTCGAAACTTTTTCATGACAACACAAACACTGCAATTGCATTTAATTTTTGAAGTTTGATATTATAGGCCTACTGCATTTTGTAAGTTATTATGAAATTAATCGTAAGAGTTTAATACTGTAATGCAGGGATAGACAAAACTCCAAAATTTTCAGGGTCCTTTCCCTTTTTTTTTTTTTTTACCCACACATATAATGAGAAAACAAGCTAAGATAAAGCTACATTTTCTAAAAATATATAAAATACATTAGGCCTAAACAATATTATAAGCAATAAAACACATTATACATTCGAACTTCTTCCTAGGACTACTTTTGTTAACAATATGTATTATCATGGTGACATAAAATAGGTAAATCGACACCTTTAAAAAAGTGTTTCACTCTTTGTGAAAAAAACTCAGGTGGCACATAAAAATTTGTAGGTGCCACGGTAACTTGGCACCCCAGATCTTATGCTACACAACACAAGCCTGGTTTTGTTTAGATATATCTTTTACATGAAGTATAAAGTGAGGATTTATGTAGATATAATTTAACTTTAACTCTCCAGAAAATAATAAATAGACTCGACAACAAAAGTCAACCACTTAAATAAGAAATATCTTGTCAGATTATACTTTCTTAAAACTACATTCATAAATGTTAATTTTTGCATCAGCCAAATGAAATATGGTGACTAAGAATTACAGAAAGGAAGGACATAATAGATACATATATTAATTCTGCAGAGTCACAGTAATAAAAACTGACATTCTATTTTATTACAGGTAAAATTCTATAGAAGATTGAATTTTGACTGAAAAGAATTACTAATAGCTTCTTTACACTATAACTGTTAAAGTTATGTAGTGTAAATTAAAGCTGGGTCAGATTGACAAAGAGATGGCCTTCTTATACAGATAAGTATGATGGTTGCTATATAAATCCATGTAAATTTATTAAAATTGAAGTGAACAGCTAAGTTATGCTCTCTGTTTCATTGCCTTCCTCTCAAGCTGATTGACCTGTGACAATATCACAATCTACTTCACATTGTATCAACTCTTTCTCATTATAGAAGTATATGAATTAGTAACTGTTTTCTATAAAAATGTATAAACTCACTTATAGGACCATGCTTTTCTGTGATTTGTATTAATTAAAAGTAATTTGATTTGTAATACAGAATAAACAAGGCTTTGCTATGCCACTGTCCAGAAATTTTCTATCAGGTGCAACAACAGAAGAAACTTGAAATTGCCATGGTTGTAACAGCACCTACCTTAATGAGTGCGTCAGCTGGCTGCAACAGTGCCACAATGCGGTATAGTGAAGCTTTGCTCACTCTGTACATGGAGTCTGGAAGACAATTACTATACATACATTTAAATAGGATATCATGCCAATGACTTCACTTAATTTTTCTTTTCTGCTGTTACAGTATACAAGATGAACTGTAAGTAATGTCATTAATTTTAGAGGTTATTCTTTGAGATATTTCGAATAAAAAAGTTTAATACAATTTTGCTCATTTTTGCTGCACTTTCGAGATAAAACTTGTTTTATATGAAACATTCCTTAGCATGTTTTGGGAAATCCATTGATTAAATTCCCATTATGTAACATTTTAAAATTTCTTTTTGAACAACGAAAAGTTACATTTGTTCAAATCAAATGTCTGTACATTTAAAGGACAAAACTAAAATTCTTTCCATTGCTTATTATCATAAGACACTGCTGTCTCAAATTGACTGAGCATATTGCGAATTAAGACAATGGCTTTGCCAGAACACGCTATGCAATGATTCATATAAAACAATTTTTATCTCGGAAAGGAAGCAAAAACGAGCAAAATTGTATTTAATATTTTTGTTTCAAACATCTCAAAGAATAACCCCCTGAAATTAATTACTGTTCATCCTGTATAATAGGAAGCATAGAAAATGTGGGACTGAAACAGCTGCTAATCACTGCAATGTAGCTCATGTTTTCTCTTTTCCAGATAGTCATTGTCTTTCAATAACCCATCTTCAATAGGGTGACCATAATGTTCTGACTCAAAGGTGGGACATGATCTCTCCTGTTTTATCTAGAAACGGGACAAGTGTCACAAGTCACTATATATATCAAGCAACACATTGCTACAGCACTTGTCCATTCATTCTCTTTTCCCATCATGTACATATTAATTTAAATAAACACAATTTTTCTCTTTTTGCTACAAAAGTTACAAATTAAATAAAGGAAATAATATCAAAGCTTGGTATTAACATACTTATGTAGCATGTTTGCAAATTAAAAAATAAATTTTCTTCCCCATTATAATACCGTTCAAAATGTCTGGTGAAAAATTCAATTTGATAACCTCCTAAGTCTAAGAAAAGTCTAAGTCTGTGAAAAGATTTATTAAATCTACATACTTAGACTTCAACAAACAAAATTTGATAACACAATCTCAAGGGAAAAAATGGAACTCTCTGCATCAAAATCCACAGTTAATTCTCTATTTACCAGGCAAATCGTCTGTAGCTGCATTTAGATTGTCAACAGGCCATGATTGTTTGGCCAAAGACCTGCATAGAATTGGAATATATCAGTCCCCTAACTGCCCATTGTGCAACTCAAACCAAGAAATGGATTCGGAACACCTCAAAATCTGTGCTTCAGTGGCTGACTATGATAATATCTTTGAAAAATATTGGAGTGCAAGAGGTCAAATACTTTATTGTCAAACGCCTGGCATTAGAAAACAACAACAAGTCTAAGACATTTTTTGTTTTATTTTTAAAGTTCAATATAATTCTACACTTCAAAAAAAAAAGTCACTGACATGGGAAAAAATGCTGAAAAAATCCTGCAGTTAAATTTAGATCACAAATGCAGGTATATTACACTATACTTCGGATCTCTGCACGTAGATCTTATATCTTAATCCTGTATGAAGTATAGTATAGTGTAGTGTACTATACTCTCAGGACTCAGGAGAATAAACAAAGAACTTCAAATGAAACCATTTCTGCCACCTGTGCACTCGTATGTATACACAAGTATTGGAGAATTGTTTTCTGTTTCTCATCATTTGATGTTATCTTTGTAGAAATGAAGTAGTGTGAATTGTAGTAGAAATTAATTTCAAATAAACAGTGGACAAAATGAGGTCTTAGGTCAAATGGATGAGAACCAGGACAACATAAAATGGGATGTATAGTCACCCTAAACTCAGAAAAAATTGAAGTAACTTACTGAGATTGTTAAGAGCAGTCTTCAAACACAATCTGTCAGGATGAGCACAATTTTATATCCAAGCATATTCAAACTTTGCAATGGGGAAAGGTAATAGAGAAGGGATGGGGGGAAAGGAACTTCATTAAATATATGAATATCTTGGTGCTATTACTGTAAGATGCACACATTCCTGTCAGGTAATAGCTCTAAACTTTGTAAAAATATTGAAGTTGAGTTCTGTATGTCCTTATCTGTATACAACATGTTTGTAATTATACATTTGCTTAATAAAAAGACTGTAAAAATAGAAAATCTTGAATGTTTTAGAACTGGTGTAGACAGACCTACTGTCCAACCGAGTGGTTATGTCGCAGGGTCGTCGAAACGGGGGAAATCACGTGACAATTAATGTGACCCTTTTCTTTAAATTATTTTAAACAGTTGTATAATATCACGTAGAGTTCTAATTCCGTACAGCAAATATTTTGAGGAAAAAATCTAACAGCTTAGTCACTAGCCTTTACAGAGGGGCCAACAAAAACTGGTGGGGGAAACCGAGATGCAACATAACCACTCGGTCGAACAGTGAATTTTGCTTACAGTCAAGTGTTGATGTCACTGAAGATCACCTTCCTTACGAACTTCTCCTATCTAGGCAGCTGCTTGACATTTCGTTACCTTCAAACAATCAAGTAGGGCTACACTGTGGTATAGTCGCGATGCTGTTATTCCCGGCATGACTCCTCCTCTTTGCTTATGTCTTAGGAAGTGAAGGCTCTATAAAGTCTAGGTAGGTAGTATCGTTCGCCATTTTTGTTCTTTCGTTGCCAAGCTACCATACGAGGGATCTATTTGCCACATTGTTAAATATTATCGTGTCATAGCTTCTATGATAATAAATCAAACGCACTGTAATTCAGCAAATAATTGAGCAGCAAATAACGTCGTGTGCTTTCTGCGAACGCCAACGAAAGAGCCAAAATGGCGGGTGATTATATTAAGTATTTATCGAGCCTTAAGAAATGAATAACGTCTTCATAAGCGAATCACAAGACGCACACATTTAAATGTAGCCGACCTGCAACGGGATTGGCTGCCGGAAATTAGAGCGACGGGACTATAGTTATAGTATTGCATTATTTTGTGAAATGAAAATAAGCAAGTATAGTCATTTCTACTATTGGTATCTTTTGCTATTTAATACCATTATATTTGCTTATCATCGAAATTCTATTAGTTGTCATTTTTTACCAGATCAAATACGTAAAAGTGTAAGGTCATTCAAAAGTCATTTTAAACTTTAAAACATTATAAATATTATAATATTTACAGTAGAAAAAAAAAAACAAAAACAACATTGTGTTGGACAAACATTGGAGTATGGTTTTTAGCAACACCTTGGCAATATTTCTGCTGTTCTCTTATTCTACAAACACCATTCTTTTTGTGAACTATGCTTAGCATTTTACAGGCAGTATTCTCAATTTCTTGCGACATAGCATCTTTCAGTTGCTATTTCATTAGGTGTGCCACGAAAACTCTTTCTTTAAGGTGACCCTACAATCAAAAGTCGGCCGGATTGAGATCTGGAGATCGTGGAGGCCATATTGTTGGAAAGTGTCTACTGATAACATTCGCAGAACTATAATGGTTATTCCAACAATGCTGATTGAATCATTTAAAATCATGTCAGAACAACAGTTCATTCCGAATGTAAAATTTAGTCACTTAGGCCTATATAAACATCTCTTCTAGATTGTAACTTCAAAGTGATTTAATTAGTTTAATGTAAATTATTAAGTTCATTATATTTTTATAGGACTTTAGCAGAAAAGCTTAATAAATGCTGTAAAATTAAATAATTAATGAATTAAGACTATGATCAAAGTTTCACTACACGAGGTCGCAAAGTTACGTGGACTATCTTGTGTGTTAATTGATCTACAATAAATTATAAACAAAGTTTCTTACTTGATTTGACTGCATGGCAACACAAGTGTAGCATTTAGCATGTTTGCCTTAATAACCAAGAGGATAACCGTCACATCGAGGATCTGCAGCTCCCCACCACACATTAGTGCCTGTGTAGACATCCCCAGTTTGAACGAACCATGCACCCCGGGTGATGACATGTCCACGTCCAAATATGCCTCGCTCATAACCTCCAACAGGCCACTGTATCAAGTGACCTTTCTCTTCTAAAGCTATTTTCACATCTTCAGGAATTTCCTCTTCTAGTTTTATGCTCCATGGCAGACTAAATAAATAACACTACATATTAGCCTTCCAATTTATGAATTTAAATAACAAGAATAGGCTGTAATACAGGGCATATCAAAAGTCCAGTAACACTTTCAATATTTTATTACACAAAAAACTACTAATGATAGCACTTTCAAACACACGTCAGTTTAAAACCAAACTCTCAAAGTTATTCAGCCGCCTAATTTTCAGCGACGAAGCAACATTCTATACGAGTGGGAAAATTAACAAGCACAACTGTCGTGTTTGGGGTACACAGAAATCTCACAGAATCATTGAACATGAGCGTGATTCACCAAAGGTGAATGTTTTCTGTGCGTTGTCACAACGATAACTGTACGGACCTTTCTTCTTCATTGAGGCTACTGTGACTGGACATTCATCTCTGAACATGTTGGAACAGTGGTTCGTACCTCAACTTAGACAAGATCTCGATGACGATTTCATCTTTCAGCAAGATAGGGCTCCGCCACATTTCCACAATACAGTTCGTGCTTACCTGAATACGGAGATGTCTGATCGTTTGATAGGACGTGCTGGAGTAAAGGACAGAAGTTTCATGACATGGCCACCAAGGTCACCCGATATGACTGCATATGACTTCTTTCTATGGGGGTTAAAGGACCGTGTGTTTGTACCGCCTTTGCCACGTGATTTAGAGGAACTAAAATCCAGAATTCGAGAAGCTGCCACCACGGTCACAGAGGATATGTTGAAAAGGGTATGGGAAGAGTTTGATTATCATTTGGACATCTGCCGAGTCACTCATGGTTCACACATTGAATCTCTGTAAGGTGTAAACAGAACTTTGAGAGTTTGACTTTAAACTGACGTGTGTTTGAAAGTGCTATCATTAGTAGTTTTCGTGTAATTAAATATTGAAAGTGTTACCGAACTTTTGATATGTCCTGTACAAGCAAAGGAAAACAAACTATCTCTGCAAGTTAACATAACAGTAAATGAATGACAGAAAATACTAGACTAACTATTGACATAAAAATCTCTAACCTGAAGTTCACATCGATGAAAAACCGAGGAAGATTTAGAGCTTGTTGAGGATCCAATCCGAACTCTATCATGCCTAGCAACACCTGAAATTGTACAAATATTGATCGTCTGATTATCATCATCATCATCATGAAATTCACATATATCTACTCTAACATGCTTAACAACACCTGAAATTGCATGTGCAGGAATTTGATTCGAACAAATGTAACATTGTAAAATTCTTTTGTGCGAGATCGTGCGTATTTGCTTGTTTTCCGCACAGAACCAATACGCGGTAAGTGTGAAATACCACATTCACTATTCCCAACGTAACACACATAACAATTTCCCTCTTCTTACCGCTTAAGCGTGACATTCATTTTACTGCTTTAGGCTTTTAACATATTATTTTTAGAGACGTTTAACATAGTAATAATTATAAATTGGAAACTTACCACTGCAATTTCACCTAAATTGCAATGTTAATTATTGTTTTTAAATATTTGCAAAAATTAAGTAAAGTCTAGTACTCCACGAAACTTATTGCATTCCTGATACAAGTAACATTAAGGAAGCTGTGAAAAAATCAACGAGATTCCAGATGCCGATGTTATTACTGCAATATGTTATATAAATAATATCGTTAAAATATTAAAATGAAAAATAAATCATTACATAACCTTACCGTTTGTTTTAAGTTCGCATTTATAGACTGGGGGAAAAAAAAAGACAGACGTATATCACGGCCTGCTGGAGAATAGTAAACACAGAAAACATTTTACAGCAACAATGTTGAAGAAAGATATTTTGGTGTTCCGAAGTTGGCGTCATTAAACAGAAACCAACATGGAGATTTCATTGCAACTAATTAGAAATTCGTCTTCGCACAAAATAATGTACGATACACGAGAGGTATGTTTGTTTTCATGTTCTCGGAAATTAAAAAAGCTCAACTACGTTTCACTTTTTCAATCTTTTCCTCGACCATGAAAACGTCAACATACCGCTCTTGTAACGTATATTACTATTGCAGAACGAAAAGTTACATTTGTTCGGATCAAATTTCTGCACCTTTAAAGGACAAAACTAAAATACTTTCAATGATTTACTATCATAATACACTGCTCTCTTAAATTGACTGAGCATATGGGGAATTAAATTAATGATTTTCACAAAATATACTATGAAATGTTTCATATAAAACAATTTTTGTCTCGAAAAGGAAGCACAAACGAGTAAAATTGTATTAAACTTTTTTTGTTTAAAAAATCTCAAAGAATAACCCCCTGAAATTAATTGCATTATTTATGGTTCACCCAGTATAGTGACAAGAAAAAAAAAAGCTCATAATCCTTCGTTAGTCACTATACTGTAAAAATATATACTATTTTAATGCATATACAGTAGCATGCAAATTAATCCGAACACGACATATTTTTACATTTTCTGTCATTGTTGGCCTCACAGCTGCTCATACAGCTTTAATTGATATCTGTAGTACGTGTAATTCCATTGTTGAAGGTCTGTCGTTATTATTTTTTTTATAATATGTGACATTTTGCCTATCGTTTTGTACTTATAAGCATTTCAGTTGTGTTGAAGACTTAATACTGCAATCCTGTGTACATTCTGTCTTCACAAATGGATACAACTCCACGAAAACGGTCTAAAATTGTAACATTAGCAGAGCATTCTTCTATGACACAGAGGCAAATTGCTGCAGAATGTCACATCGGTTTGGCTGCTGTTAATTCGATCATAAAACGATACAGGGAGACTGGATCCATCACACCCCAGAAAAAAGGAAACTGTGGCCGGAAAAGGAAGACTTCACCTGCAGATGATCATTTAAATGTCAGGAAAAGTAAATTAAATCCTAGACTAACTGCTGTCGACTTAACCCGCGAGTTAATGGCTACCACTGGGGCCAATATTCACGTCACAACAGTGTGGCGTAGGCTTTTGGAAGCTGGACGAAGGGCTCGTAAGCCTATTAAGAAGCAACTGCTAACCACTGTTATGTACAAAAAACGCTTAATGTGGGCAAAATTACATCAACACTGGACAGTGAATGACTGGAAGAATGTACTTTTTTCCGATGAGTCTCATTTCGAGGTCTATGGCCGCCGTGTTTGTTATGTACGGAAAGGATCCGAAAAAGTAACAGCAGCTCATCTCCAACAAGCACCCAAATACTCCCCTAAAGTAATGTTTTGGGGTTGTTTTACACATGAAGGGCCTGGAGCATTAATACCTATCAAGGGAATGATGAATTCTGACAAATATATTCACTTATTGGAAACCAGAATCGTACCCCAGCTGCAAAAATCATTTCCGGATGGCAGAGGTGTGTTCCAACAAGACCTGGCACCATGCCATACGTCTCGAAAAACTACAAAATTCTTCAACAAGAAGAATATTCAGGTACTCCCCTGGCCAGGCAACTCACCCGACATCAACCCCATTGAGAACTTGTGGTCAATTTGCAAAAGAAGAATGCAAAAAATGGATTGTTCTACAAAGGAGAAGATGATTTCTGCCCTCATTGGTGTATGGTTTCGCGATGAAGAAATGAAGAATATTTGTGGGAAATTAGTGGAATCCATGCCAAATCGTCTCAGAGCTGTTATTAGGAACAAGGGAGGCCACATAGATTACTGAGGTATGTCTTAGATCCTTTTTTTTTATCCCGTTTGAGTGTTTTTGCATAAGTAATTACGTTGTTCGGATTAATTTTCACGCTACTGTATGACTATCATTCGTAACAGCTATAAATTATAGCCACTTATACTGAATAATTAAATAATAACCTGAACATGTGCTTGGGGCTGCATAAAGCCACCCATGATTCCGAACGAAGCTAGGAGAGCCCCACTTGCAGAATCAGTCAGCATGCCCGGTATGATGGTGTGCTGTGGGCGCTTTCCTGGAGCTAGACAGTTCGGCTGGGAAGGATCCAGGCTGAAGAGAACACCTCTGTTCTGCAAGCCAAATCATCCATATAATATTTATTAAAAACATAAATTATAATGTTGGTTTCAGAAATGAAGTTTTCTACATCTCTACGCAAACACACACTAGAAAGATCTTATTTAGTCATACCTGGAGATATTAGGAACCAACTAACTATTTCATTTTGTAATCTATATATATAATTTGAACTGGTAATGGAAATTACGGGAAAACAGCTGAACGGATTTTAATAAATGACCCCTCATTCTGAAGCTTGGAACCCAAAGTTTTTCAGAAAAATAGTAGTTTTGAGTGAAATGTAAATTTTTCAACATAATTTTCCTATTTTCTAAAATCCATCTGTCGTCACTAACTAATTGCATTTCAGAATAAAACAAAGCACACACTATAGTAAACAATATTACACGAAGGCCATGATCTGCAAGAATGATGACATATTTAGAACTCAAATTAAATTGGTTATTAAAAATTTCAAGACTGTAAAATTAATTTACAGGTCTGATTCTGTGGTGTGTAATTTTGTGAGTACAGCTGTGTATTGGATATTAAAAACTACAAAACTTGAAGTGGTTTGATGACATTATTACCATTAGAAATGAAATATTATTATAATTAATTCCATGCTGTGACTATTTTTCATTAATTATACTATTAATGCTATATTGATGATATGAAAGTGAAACGTTTTGGGGTTATATAAGTAGATGTAGAGAATATCTTAAATTAGATCTTGATTTATATAATTTACTGAGTGGCGGCTATATAGTATATGTCATTGAAAACTATAAAACTTATGTAAGATAATAATATTATTAAAAATCAAATATTTTTGTAGTTATTAATCAAGTGAGGTTGGATATTTTTCGTATATTTAATGGCGGTGTGGTGGTGCGTGATTCTCTTCACTATTGGCTCGAGGGAGCGCAAAAATTAGAGTTCCTAAGGAAAGACCAAAAGGTATTACTTACTGATAAAATATGAGGCCTACAAGATTTTGTAATCTCCCGATCATTTCAGCAAGATCTCTTAGCAGGATAAAATGATTTTACCCTCTACATTTCAAGGTAGTTTACGAAACATGCAGCAGCTATACCAAGATGCTATGTCTATTGTTCGAAAGCATAGCAAACCTGACTTTTTTTTTTTTTTTTTTTTTTTAACTTTCACCTACAATCCGCAATGATCTGAAATAGCTACTGCTTTACTCCCACATGAAAAACCGACTGATCGTCCTGACATTGTTACTTGCGTTTTTGCGTTCAAACTAAAAAACTGAAGGTGGATAGGTTCAAGAAAAGGTATTTGGCATAAAAAAAATCAATCAGAGGGGTATGTTTCATTATTATGGAAGCAAATAACTTTCAGAATGTCTGATATTCTTCATTGAAAATAAATCTGAAAAATGTTTATTTGAACATCTAATGGACTTAGTTTGTGTTAAATTTGTGCAACACATTGAAATAGTTGTTTTAAGTATCACAAATTTGTTCAAAGTGACAGATAAAGAACAAATAATTTAATCTTCTTGACGTGTAAATATATTAACATTATCATTACTATATTAACAACGAACTGCAGTCTACAGTTCATAGTCCGCACAAGCAATCGGGGTTATGTTTAGTTATGAAGGAACTCAATAATGAACACTCAAAATGTCAGAAATGCTAAAATTTTAGAATGGAAAATTATGCAATGACTAGAAATTGTAACTCTAGTAAAAAAAAATTAAATTCGTTGGACAACTGAAAATAAAATAACTATTTTCACATGCAAAGTTACAATCAAGAGCATTCTTCACACACTTAAATGCCATCGACCTGGGCCAGGATCGAACCTGCAATTGAATTGAATTGAATTGAAAGAGGAGACTTGGGAGGACAAATTTAAAAGGTACGCAAAACGCGTACTTGCAAGGGGTTGGGGGCTGCAAGAAACTAAATATATGAGCTCCAAGCCTGTTGGCCACTAGTCTCACTCCAGATTACGCTGCTCCACTGAAGGAGCTCTAGAAAATTTTGAAGGGAAAAACCGAAAATGGATGTAACCTCTTAGGTACCACATATGCGAGGGGGACGGAAATGTGATCAAAGTGACCACGGGACGGGACGAGGAGGAAATGGCTGGTGTAAATCTGCACATTGAAAGGAACTGTGTCATTTCGCAGTGCAGGAGGAGTCGAGAAGACTCTGTCGTCTGTTGTTCGATGACAAGGTAGGTGAAGACCGCCAGGAGAGACGCCGTGAATTCTGAATCTGCAAATTGAAAGGTTCCCTGTCCTTTCGCATTGCGACTACATGAGTGACGTTGTACATGTATTCCATAATTTTAGACTCTGAACTAGGGCATTACGTCGTTTGTTAGAGAAAGGGGGAATTTATGGGGAAGGGCATATAGGTCCGTGGCCCATTTCTCTTAGGGCTCATCCCGACATTTGTCTTAACGCCTTAGGAAAACCACGGAAATACCTTAGGCAGGATGAGTTGTCTCAATATAAGAGACTAGCCAATTTGGCTTTTATAGGAGGTTGATTGATTTATGAATTTATGATAGATGTAATTATTAATTAATTTAGAGTAATTAAAGGGGTCATGGGGATATGAATGCAGGTCCGTGGCCCATTTCTTTTAGGGCTCATACCAACATTTGTCTTAGCACCTTAGGAAAACCACGGAAAAACCTTAGGCAGGATGAGTTGTCTCAATTTCAGAGACTAGCCAGCTGGCTCTTAGGTAGAATGACTCTATGAATCGATTCTACCTAAGAGCCAGAGCCAGCTGGCTAGTCTCGGGGTGCAGTATATATAGAGAGGAATCCAGAAAGAGAGAGCCTTTTTGGATAAGATAAATTGTATGCTTTAAATTATGCGTCCGTAACTTAATTTGTTCCAGATATCAAAACATTTTTAATAATAAATTATAGCTTTCACAATGACTTCAATATGTGGTTATCAATCTTAAAATACTCTATAAACAATGGAAAATAAATAAAAATATTCTTACTAATTTGAAGACTACATACATGTAGAGCAAATCCACAGCCCTGCGGTACAACTCCTGTTCCAAAGGTCGTATACACACTGTTGATGAAGCTGCAGGCATTTCCCTCACTGTCAGTAACTGAGAGGTACACTGTATCTGCGCCTCGTTTTATTTCTGGATTTCCTTGTATCGGAAATTCATTGGCCCTGTACAATAATATTCATATATACTACACTCAGATCATTTATTATAAAAACGTACATGCACATGCAGGGTGGGAATATGTGTGTGCACGTGCGTGTATGAAATAAGTTTTAATAATAAATCCATGTCTAGAAATATCACCCTCTGTTTTAGAGAACGTTGAAGTGCTAATTTAAGGAAAAATCCTCACCCTAATAAATGTCATTCCACTTGACACAAGGAAGCATGTAGATGTTTCTATCACAGAAATGGCTATTACAGTGAGGAAGATTTTAATAAACCATATCTGGAGATACTAAAACCAACTACGCACTAACATTTAGAAGTCTCTATCCATCGCATGTATTACACTAATAAGTAATTGATTAACTAGCGGACTTACTCGTGTTAATTATGTAAGTCTGTGCGGCTTACAGCTATTTCGGTGCTTCATCACACCATCCTCAGAGCCTACTAGATCTCCGCGTCATCTCTAACTTCTCTGCCTGTTGTGTGGGTGCGTTTGATTGTTGAAAGGTGTTGAAAAGTGGAGTCAAATAGTGTGTGTGTGTGTGTGTGCGTGCGTGCGTGCGCGCGCGCGCGTGCGTGTGTGTGTTTTTTTTTGTTTTTGTTTTATTTCATCATACAACATGTCCCATTACACAGCGTAATACTACATGCCTTGGTTTTCTTATTAGGTTTTTATAAATATTTTTCTTATTTATATACTATGCAGTAATAATAGTTAATGTTCGGGATGTTTGGCCAGTTTTATAGTTCATATTCATAGATAATAACTATTGTTTTTGTCAAAAAAAAAAAATAAATAAAAAGAAAATAAAAAAGAAAAATGAACACATCCGTTATCTTATCATTTGAAAATGTATCACTATAGGCAACAATAGCCCATACTTAAAAAAAAATACAAAGATACTGCTACAGATAGACAATGCATACTTAATTCACCATTAAGCTCTAATTCATATGTCATCACCTCCTCTTTCACTCATTTCTACCCTCATTCACTCCACCCATAGAATACACCGATGCACAACACATAAGATAGAAGCCTCATGACCACTGCAATGAAGCATCTCTCTTCAAAATGTTCGTACAGATTGTTTAAAATGTGATAGTTTTTAACATACCGATATCTTGACACTTAACATTGTAACACTTATACCCTTATAAATTCTCTAACTCAATAGCATTAATAAATTTTCGATATTCATTCATGAACTTTCCTATCAGTTGCATTTTATTTGCAGGCCATGTTCCTCCCTTTTGAATTATATTTCTTTTTAGTGTGTGTGTGTGTGCGTGCGTGCGTGTGTGTGTGCGTGTGTGTGTGTGTGTGTGTGTGTGTATGTGTGTGTGTGTGTGTGTGTGTGTGTGTGTGTGTGTGTGTGTGCTGAAATTGATTTGTATGTTGAGAATTTGATCGGGGTGTGTTTTAGTGTGTTTGTATATTTCGTCAAATTCTCAACACACAGAACAATTTCAGTACACACACACTATTTGACTCCACTTTTTAACACCTTTCAACAATCAAACGCACCCACACAACAGGCAGAGAAGTTCGAGATGACGCCGAGATCTAGTAGGCTCTGAGGATGGTGTGATAAAGCACCGAAACAGCTGTAAGCCGCACAGACTTACATAATTAACACGAGTAAGTCCGCTAGTTAATCAATTACTTATATTAAAGTGTTAAAAGTAGTGTACGCAAGATTCAAAATGTATTACACTAATACTTAATGGACAGTGTACTCACTTGTCTGAAGAGATGAGTTTTCTTCTTTCTGCAGCATACTGCTTATCCAACAGACCAGTAATTGGGACTGCTGTTTCTTCAGGGTCTGCTACAAAATAGAGGGAATCTGCAAAGCTGAGCTTCAAAGCTTCTATCAGTAGATGTTGGTATTCACTAGTTCCCAGTCCGAGACCTACAAATATAAAAAGACAATAAGAAAGAGTGCGACATAAAAGTTGTTTGGTAAGTTGCAATCTTAGCAGTTAATGAAGTAAAATTTTGTTTGCCAAACAGCAAGTTAAACTAGTACAGACCCAGAAACAAAATTTGAGCCACCTGAATTTTCCAAGTTTCAGTTATAACATACTGCGCATGCTCAGTAAACACTGGGGGATAATGGGGTAGGGTCAGTAGCGGCCCGCGGTTACAAAGGTTGGCAGTTCTGCATGAAAAATAGTATATTTAGCAAACACATGCTGTTTATTGCATCTAAATCGGTTAACGCATGTAATTACAGCCCCTTCTCGAAGTTGACTGTGCACCCGAAATTGTACTCCAACCATCCGTGCGCTACACCTCTCCCACCTGGTACAACTAGTCACGTAGTGGAGATGTGCCCCACATGCTTTTCTAAGTTTTTTAAGTAAAATTAAATAAATCCTTCACTCCGGTGTTTGTCCATGTATTTTCTCCTCTAAACAGAATACAGGAAGTGTTTTCATGAGCGCAGCAAAAAACCAATTGTTTCCATTACACATTTCGGTATTAAAATGACTAGTAGGCTACATGATGTCCTCGACTTTTTCCAGAAATTTCAATATTTAAATTTTGTGTAGGACGTCCTAATTTCTTAAGTTAACATGCAATTTCTCTTTTAATTTCAAAAAGGGTTAGTCGATTAGGTTTTCATTTCATTCATTTTTAATACAAAATAATTCCTTAGACACACTGACTAATCACATCACACCACCCACAATACTATAACACACTGTAACTGTAATGATGTACAGTAGTCCAGAAGCCTATGTGTTCTAACGCAGGTCATAAAGAGATGAGGGTGTTGACAGTTCTTTTGTGTATTCGGAGAGAGCTGCTTCGGTTGCAGCTCTAATGCAGTCTTATGGGACGGTGAAGAAAACCAGTTTTCTGCTGCCGACTACCCTACGTTGAGCTTCAGGAACTGCCGATCACAGATCCGAAAAGTAAACTACAGCTAAAATTCTCGAGCAGTTCAAGGCTCCTACAGACAGTAATATCTCGAATCGAAGGAGAATGAATTGGAAAAATAAATGAAACAGTGAACTAGGTTACGTAAAAGCACACTTTACATTTTTAATTTTTTTCAGGTCCATTTAAATGGCAGCTCTGCAGTTCTTATTGTAGAGCCACCCCTGGGTAGGGTGGCCAGTTCCTTTCGCCCTCCAATACAACTAATAAGACTTCAGACGTTTGCAAACAACTGTTCTTCCTCTGACACATATCATCAAGTGAGATTTACTTACTCATAATAGATGGATACATCAGCCAGAACCTCAGTCAGAGAGAATATACAAGGTGATTCATGAGGAAAGGTAAAAAATTTAGGACACGATATCTTAGGCCATTTTGAGTGAAGAAGTTCATATGAACATAGGTCCGTTTTCGAACGATGGAGGAGCTAGATGCATTTTTTTGGTAAAAGTCTCGCCCCAATGTGAATCAGACGTTACCATATGCTGTTGACGTGAGATGTGAGACAAGGTCACCGATCGCAATGAATGACGTAACATTGGAATCTGCATTGTGAGTGATGTAGATAAGAGAAACAAACTGGGTGCTGGGGCATTACAAATGTCCAATCGCCTGCCCTTGTCTGATGTAATGACACAGAACCAGCACATAACACAAATACCACTATCACTTAGTTCACAGCAGTTCAGTCAGCTACCTACAGTACAGTAGTTATACAGGTACAGTTATCGGAAGTGTTAAGTTGTGTTTTTCAAGATACCTTATAAATTTTCGACTACAAAATACGCCGATATTGTGTATGTTTATGGTTTGTGCGATGGAAGTTCCTTGCATGCCGTCGTTGAATATGAACGACGCTTTCTGAACAGAAGGGTACCACATCGAAGAGTATTTACTGTCGATGGGGTTGAATGAAAGACTTAGTATAGCAAAGTAAGGGGGAAACGAGAGAGGCGCTAACCAACCGTATTTTGGATGCGGCATAAAGAACAGCCACTAACAACTCTTCCGAGCGACAAGCACGATTTACACCTGAGCGCAACAGTGCATTGAAGCAGAAGGAGGTACCTTTGAAAATGTGCGAAAACATCGACCCCGGCATCTGGAATATTAGATATGTATGCACACGTGAATATAAACTTCAAATTTGTCCGTTATCTGTCTCTAAATGCGAGTTAGTACCAGTGGCGTATACTGGTTTAAGGGCCTGGGCTACCACTGACCCTATTATTACACAAAATATATTTTAAAGTCCCTATAATCAAATTCCTTACTTATTTATATATGAATTCCAGACGTCTTGATTGGGACGAAAATACTTTGATGACTTCGTCATTGAAATTACAGTTGGGCCGCTTGTGAAGTTTCTGTAGAAATGACTTTTCAATGGACATCAGTGCCAAGTCGGATAAACGTTCTTGTGTATGAGTTGATCTACAGTAGGATTTTATTCTCTTCAACGCAGAAAATGTTCTTTCTACCGATGCTGACGTAGCTGGTATTGTCACAATTAATGTTGCCAATTTAAGGACTTCAGGAATAACTTGGTTCAGCTGGTTTTCATATATGGCAGATAATATTTCATGGATAGGTTTGTTCGAAAAATCAAAGACTTCTGCTGAATATATTACACTTAATTCATTTTTCAAACGTACTTGATCAAAGTGACTGTTATAGGACTGAAATAATTTGTTTAGTGCCTCATTCGGGAAGTTTTCTCTATAAGCAGAAAATTTTTGAGAATCTAGAAGATATGTGAACTGAAGCTTTCCATAATCAGAAAATCTATCAGTAATTTCCATGTGCATACGATCTAGTATGCTGCAGTACAGCTGCCTGTATTTCAATTCATCATCTCCTTTTCTTCGCTTTAATGGTGGTTCCATTGTATTGGCTGAAGAATTTTCATTTTCCATATTACTCCATATGGACGGAAACCCACTACGTCTGAACTCGAATATAGTATTTTTTAACTTTGATACCTCTTGCAAGCAGTATGCTATGTCTAGACTTTTTGTCTGAAGAATATTGTAGAGCACATCTGTATGTGCGAACACTCTAGCATAGACTTCAAGAAGAAATATATTCTGAAACTGTGAAAAAAATACAAATATCCTTGAGCCTGCACAATTACATCATCAACCCAGTTTTCTTCAGAGTCATTCATTACAAATGATATTTTCAAAGAAAGCAGTCAGTTGTTCTCTGTATTCCTTTACTGTATTTACAAGCTGAGATGTAAAATTGCATCTAGTTGGTCCTACTTTTGGGAGTTTCTTTTTCAAAAATTCTTGAGTTTTTCTGATCTTTTAGGAGATGATGAGAAAAATGCAGCTAAACCCGACAGTGTTTTGAAAAAAAATGCGGCATTCTGGAATGGATGAAGTAGTTTGTTGCAAAACTAAATTGAGAACATGGCTGTAACAATGGACAAATAGTGCTTGAGGATACTTTCCTTGAACTTTTGTTTTTAAGCCATTAATATTTCCCGCCATAACTGAAGCACCATCGTATGTCTGTGCAATTAACTTATTGCCGACATTGTATTCTGCTATAACACCTTCCACATGCTGAAACCAAGCAGCAGCAGTTTTGCCTGAACTGACATTTGTGAATCCTATAAACAGTTCTTGAACATTGGCAGTACTATCGACGTATCTTAAAACAGTGGACAATTGACTCTGATTAGAGCACTTGTTTCATCAACAACAATGGCCGCAAAAGGTGCTTCTTCTATTTCAGATTTTATGTTCTTTATCATAACCCCACTTATAGCAAATATTAAGTCATTATGAATTGCGGGAGAAGTACCACGAAATACTGTTGAACTCTCAAGATGAATGGCCAGTAAATGGTCAAATTCACTTAAGGAACTTAAATATTCAATATAATTTCCTCTATTGTCTGCTTCCACACTCTCATTATGATCCCGAAAAGCCAATTCTTGTTTTCCTAGAAAGCAGACTGCGTTAATAAGACGCAGTAAAATCTCCCGATTTTTTTTTCCACAGGAGCATTGTGTTGGTTGATATGTAGAGCTTTTTGCTTATCTAGCTGTAAATCAATTCTTGTCTTCCCAAAGTTTGCAAAGTTCATGCTACTACAAATATGAGCTTTTGATTTGTCGTGTTTTAGGACTGCCGTTCGAAGGGAGTTGATATTAGAAAACCCTCTTTTGACCACACATTAGTTTCGCGGCTAAATAACAAACATGGCCAGCAAAATAGTTTAGACAGTTTAGAACTACCACACAACCAATTCCACTTACCATATGATGTTGAAGTGAAATGGCGTGTGTACTCACGCTGTTTTTCTTTTACGTCCATGGACAAATTTAACTCAGGAGTTGGTCTTTCCATTTTCACAATTTCAACTTTCTCGTTGTATGTACGACGGTTAAAAGGCACTTTTAATAAACCTTCTATTACACAGTCATTTTCAACACAAACCTCTCCAGAAACTTGTTTTGCCATATTTTTCACAATATCACTTAATTGGGAAATTAAAAACTTAATAATTCACAATTAATATAACTCTTAGACACTCGAACAAATCACAAATTTAAAATACTACACTGCAAGAACACAATTACATTCATGAGCTAGCGTGCTAAGCGTATTGTTGCTTCGCGCCTGTGAAGAAACCGATCACGAGAGCGGCAACTCACCCGGCCTACACTGCACGATGGAAACAGAAGAGAGCGGGGGGATGGGCAGTTGTGCGACAGGACAGCGTGCGCGGTACGGTCACAGGCTACCTCACGTAGCAAGCGGTTTCTCCAGTGATGCCGCCTTGACAACTTGTTTCTTTTCGAGAGCAGAGAGCGCATATAAATCTAACAATTACTTTAATTTTAATTACTGTGGTAAAACTAATAATACAAAATTATTACATTATGTTATATTATAAACTTTTTCTTTTGTAATTTCCTTGGGCTACTGCCCGCCCATGGTTAGTACATTGGAATCTCAGAAGTTTTTGTGAAATCAAAGAGCCATATCTCCGTAACCGTTCGAAAACAGACCCATATTCATATGAACTTTTTGACTCAGAATGATTTCAGAATTCACATCCTAAATTTTTTACCTTTCCTCGTGAATCAACCTGTGTAATATATACAAAAAGAATATATAATGACAAGTAAAAAATACATTTTTAATAGCTAACCTTTCAGGTCATATCCTTCAAGAATATTTAGAGCTATCAAAGCAGTGATCCCGAGGCCATTTGGAGGAATTTCCCATACAGTATATCCTTTGTAGTCAGTGGAAACAGGTTCAACCAGAGAGCTGGTGTGCTTGACGAGGTCTTCAAGAGTCATCACTCCTCCATAAAACTTGATTTCATTTACAATTGCCTCTGCTACTTGACCACTATAAAAACCTGACTTTCCATACTGAGCTATTGTCTGTAAAATAATAATAATAATAATAATAATAATAATAATAATAATAATAATAATAATAGTTGGTGTACTTAAAAGACAGAGAAACGCTATACATTACATTCCATGGCTCACTCATGCTAGTAAGTATAAGGCAGTTATGATAAGTTCTTAACATATGTATGCTTGTATGCTTGTAATTTGAAGTAATTTGCATGATATGTATTATCAATTCTGTATATCTCATCTGATTGAATTGTTTATGCCTTTAAACTGAATTAACTTATTTGCTATGTATTATATTTTATAGCTCAACTGATGAATAATTGTTTGAGTTTGTAAATTTAATACTCTGATTGGGTATGTATTGTATATTTTTAGTAGAACCATCAATGTAGCTCAGTCGGCAGACTTGCTGGCCTGCTGATCTGGAGCAGTGCTCGGGCTTGGTATACGAGGGGAATCCAGGAAATAACGACCGTTCGCGCATACCCGTCGCGCAGCTGACTCCTTGTTTGAAGGTCAACTGGCTTCCTTAACATGTGTTCTCATAATGTTGTGAGTACTGGTTGCAACAAGTCGCCATTGTGCATTTTGTGTTACTTCAAAATGAACGACGTGATTGATAATCCCGCCGACTGTGAGGTGAGGAGTGTGATTCGATTTTTGAATGCCCGACATTTGAAACCTGCAGAAATTTACCGGCAATTGAAAGAAGCGTATGGTGATACTGTAATGAATGAAAGAAATGTGAGAAAATGGTGCGAAATGTTCAACAATGGGCGAACAAATGTCCACGATGAAACTCGACCCGGATGCCCATCACTCATCACAGAAGACCTGAAGACTAAAGTGAACGACAGAATCTTGCAAGACAGGCGCACATCACTCGACGACTTGCATATTGCCTTTCCTGACATTTCTCGTTCTTTGCTTGGTGAAATTGTGTCACAACATCTTGTCTACCACAAAATCTGTGCACGATGGGTTCCACGGCAACTGAGTGACCAACACAAAACTCAGAGAATGGCCTCAGCATTGACATTCTTGATGCGATATCACACAGATGGAGACGCCTTTCTTGATCAAATTGTGACTGGTGATGAGACCTGGGTGTCTCACAACACCCCAGAGACCAAGCGCCAATCACGTCAGTGGCATCATCCCTCATCACCCAAGAAACCGAGAAAATTCAAACAGACTCTCTCAACACAAAAAGTCATGGCTACTGTCTTTTGGGATCACAAAGGTGTTCTTTTGCTGGATTTCATGCCAAAAGGCACTACGATCAATGCAAATCGTTATTGTGAGACTTTACGAAAACTACGGCGAGCCATCCAAAACAAGAGGCGAGGAATGCTTTCGAGAGGAGTTGTGCTTCTTCACGACAACGCCCGCCCGCACTCGAGAATTGCTGGATCAATTCGGTTGGGAAATCTTTGATCATCCGCCCTATAGTCCAGACCTTGCTCCTAACGATTTTCACCTTTTCAGTAAGCTGAAAGACTTTCTGGGTGGTACGCGTTTTGGAAGTGATGAAGAGTTGAAGAAGACAGTGAACACCTGGCTTAATGAACTGGCGGCAGAGGAGTATAACACAGGAATTCTAAAGCCAGTGAATAGATATGACAAATGTTTAAATGTAGGTGGTGATTATGTAGAGAAGTAAAGGAAGCTTCAGTTATGTAACAGACTTTGTTTTTTCAAATAAATATATTTTTTTAATTATTACAACAAAACGGTCGTTATTTCCTGGATCCCCCTCGTATTTCATTGACACATCCTTTATATAGGACGATCTAAAATAATTAAACTACAACTTCCAAGAGTTGTAGAAGACACCCAACTAAACAATTAGAGCTAGGAAACTAATGGTCAGAAACCAACTATTCACAAGATAATACAGAGTGTTAATTGTTTCTATTTGAAAACTACTTATGCTTTATCACCTTACTTAGAATTTTACTTGCAGCACAATTATAATTTATTATTTTTATTTATTTTAACAAACCATAATTAGTTAATAAAAATCAAATTAATACTGTAGAATTTACATACAGAAGGCAAAACATTAATAAATTACTGCAGATTTCGTTCAAAGTGTAATCCTCCTGACTTGATACAAGCTCTGCACCTCATAATCACTGAGCACCTGATCATCGCAAATATATCAGGAATTTCTCTTAACTCATGGACTGCAGCAATGATCTTTGGCTGAAGCAACTAAAGTATAGCAATCTTAGGTCTTCATATGACCCCACACAAAAAAGCCTAACGGTATTAGATCAGGTGACCTAGCAGGCCAGGATACTGGACCACCACGCCCAATCCATTTATCACGAAAAGTATTGTCAAGATATTCCAAGCCATTGCAATGTTTAGGTAGGCGATTTGTAAACATAATGCCATACATTGTGGACTGAGTTGAGGTATAGTACGAGTGCATACATCCTACAGGAAGCATTTTTATTATCTAATTCTTCCTATTATCTAATTGTGCCCTGTTGCTCAGAAACAAAGGGTTTCCAACACATGGTTTCCTACCTTCAAGGGATGTCTTCTATCAGTCAACACAGTTTGTCGGTTGAATTCAGATTCATCCTATATGTAAGCATGTACTCCTTAGTACCTATATCTAGTCACCATTAGGAACTGCTTATCTTTCCATACTTGATATATTTCATATCATCATGGATTAATGTCTCCTGATTAAGCTTGAACTTGCTACATAGCACAAATAAATCTATATTTTCATATTCCAATACCAGTAACTACCGGTATCAATTTTGTTACCTTGAGAGTAGACGACATGGCAGGTAGGGTCATGATTTCAGCTATGCGAGGTGCTTGGTAATTTAACAAAAGTTCACTTCCATAACGACGAGACTGCAATAGTCTTTCTTTCGATTTCCAAAGGTTGAAAGTAACAGGTGTGACGGGAAAGCCATTCTCTGCCAGTGAAATTGCTGGAGCTAGGATTTCACCAAGAGACAACTGAAAAGAAGAAGAAGAAACTAAACTTAAAAATCTGAGAGTACTGAAAAGTGACAAAGTGCCAGGATGACAGGGAATTCACAGAATCCCAATGACTGCATGAATATGTCTTTGTTTAATTTTCTCGTATTTCATTGTTTTTTAATCATTAGAGATATAGTTTTGCTCGTCACTTATTCACTCCCAAGTAGATTACTCAACACTCTATAGATGGCAACACACGCAACCTTTCACATCTGCAACATCTAGAGGAGACTTCTTTTACTTCGTGTTACGCTAAAAATGTTAGATTTTCCCATCAATTGCACCTCTAACAAAGATGTATTGACGCCAGAAAAAGTTTTATCTTTAAGAATTATACCTATGCCACACATAGACCAGATATAAATATAAAGATTTCAAAAGATAAATCATATGTTTTGAAAAGATAATTATAGAATTTCACAACAAATTTTATTAGATTACAATAAAAATGATGGGATTTATAAAATCCTTTGGATTGCGTGAAACGTCTTCATTCCTAAAAAAAATTTAAATTGTTTATTTAACGACGCTCGCAACTGCAGAGGTTATATCAGCACACTTAAATGCCATCGACCTGGGCAACGATCGAACCCGCAACCTCGAGCACAGAAGGCCAGCGCTATACCGACTATGCTACCGAGGCAGACACTTCATTCTTGGTAAGTAATTTTTATGTTGGATAAGAATGAATTTAAGGATTAAATAAATACTACCACAGGCAGGATGAGTACACCCTATCAAATAATTAGACAATGGAGCAAGATGGACAAGTGGAATGATGCAATGACATAACGAAAGAAGAAAAAAAAAACATTGTATCATACATGCAAAGAAGATAAGAATAAATGGACAGACAGACAGAGTATGTCGTACCGAAAAGGAAAGATGGACGGACGGACGGACAGACAGACAGACAGACTATGTCATGCCGAAAAGGACTTTCAGAGTATCTGATATGCTAAAAAAAACTTACCGTATATATCCAAGAAAATCTTAAAATATATTTTTTTAGTAATTGATTAACTAGCGGACTTACTCGTGTTAATTATGTAAGTCTGTGTGGCTTACAGCTGTTTCGGTGCTTCATCACACCATCCTCAGAGCCTACTAGCCCTGTATTTGTGTACTAGTTGACTTGCAGAGTTGTCTTGATAATCCATTTTGAATCTTGCATACACTACTTTTAACACTTGGATATAAGTAATTGATTAACTAGTGGACTTATTCGTGTTAATTATGTAAGTCTGTGCAGCTTACAGCTGATTCGGTGCTTCATCACAGACTTACATAATTAACACGAGTAAGTCCGCTAGTTAATCAATTACTTATATTCAAGTGTTAAAAGTAGTGTACACAAGATTCAAAATGGATATTTTTTTAAGTGTCAACAACTTCTCTGGCTCTGGTCAGGTCAGGTCATTATAGTCGTATCACTGTTATTTCCGGTGTGACTCCTCCCCTTTGCTTACGTCTTAGGAAGTGAAGCTCTATAAAGTCTAAGTAGGTAATATCGTTCGCAATTTCTGTTGGCGAGCTACCAGATGAGGAATCTATTTGCTTCACCGTTAAACATTATCATGTCGTAGCTCCTATGATAATGAATCAAACACACTGTAATTGAGCAAATAATTGAGCGGCAAATAACGTCCTCGTGTGATTTCTGTGAACGCCAACGTAAGAGCCAAAATGGTGGGCAATTATATTAAGTATTTATCGAGCCATAGGAAATTCATTACATCATCAATAGCAAATGACAAGACGCACACGTTAATGTAGCCGACCTGCAACATGATTGACTGCCGGAAATAAGAGCGACGGGACTAATACTATTGAACTAATACTAATACCGGTACATCTCAGGAAAAAAAAAAAGACTAAGAACAAGATCTCATTTTTACTGTGGAATTCTCAGATTGTATCAATAAGGCGAAAGTTCTCTCGTGTCTACGAGCTATTTTGAGTATGAACAATTTTGACGAAAAATATGGCTATCATATCCCAGTCAGTATTATACAGATATTACCTTGCCAGAGCCGAAATTCTGAACTGTATCATCCCAAGCAGCTACCGTTCCTGGTACTGTTACTGTGTGAATGTGTGTCTCAGGCAAAGGATTATGAACGTTGAAACCTTCTTCCTGCAGCAATTCCAGAGTGAGACCAGAAGGACAACGTCCACTACAAAAGAAAAATTATAAAGATGATGTCTATAACCTAAAATATGTCTAATTTAATTAGTAACTAGCTACACAAAACAAAACAGAAATGTTTATCAGTATACAAGACACAAAACTACTATAAACAAGCTTTTGCCTTTTGACCAATAGATTTCCCTCTTCTGAAAGCTGTTTCCTGTAGTGCAGTCTTGCGATGGTGACTAGTAATTTCGAGCTAGAGCTCTTTTATGCCCTCTGCGCGCACACGGAGCTCTTTTACCTGTAAACATTGCTAAAGAATGTACAGATCTTAGAACACAGCACATGATGGAACAGAAGCGCTTAAAGCTTTCAAGGAAGAGTGGCAGATACAATATTTATGCTTCGAACATGGTGATGAAGTCCAGTGTTTGTTGTGTAAAAAAAAAAAAATCATTTGCAAAAAAAAAGAAAAAGCGAGATGAAACGGCATTATGAGACACAACATGAAAAAAAAAATATAGGCAGAAGAGAGAAATAAATTGATTTCGGAATTGACATCGAAGGTAAATTAAATTACATTTGGGTCAGTAGATTGTATCTAGATTCCTTTTATTTCTTTATTTTAAATGTATTGATGATGTTTTATTTGTTGCTTGTTTCTGGACATTTACTTTTATTAGACTACGTGTTTCTTTAATTTAGAAATAATATTTTACCTTTGATTGCACTTTAACTTATACTATTACTAAGCTCAAAAAGCTAATTCACTTCTATTCCAATAACTATTTTCAAGATTTTGAGCAAATATGAACTAAACATTTTGAAAACTTTGATGCAAGGAGCTTTTTTAGTAACGTCAATATAAAATATACTTAAAAATTAGACCTAATTGCACCAAATTTTGTACAGATGATATTATTATAGATCTGTTTATATAGTTTAAGTTTCACAAATTTTGGCCGAAAATTGTGGAAGTTTTAAAAATCATACATAACCCCTTAAATGATTGACCCCAAAAATTACGATGGCTCTCAATATCTTAATTTAATCAATTTGTTTTTTTCGTGTTACGTGCATCTCACAAATCACACTAAGAAAACTCATTACATAATCACGACTGGAGACTAAGGACTGCATTTTCACAATCACACAATCAATATACTCTATTTCAATCATATTGTCAGACTACATTTTCACAATCACACAATCAATATACTCTATTTCAATCAATATTGTCATTATTATTTTTTCAACAAATACTCAAAAGTACTTAGAGGTCACACACGTCGAGCAGGTAGACCTTATTAGTTTCTCCTAACCAACGAAGTGAAGTATTTACATAATAAATAATTGCTTTTAACAAGAAAATGGTTTACATACAATTAACTTTTCCTATTTCTCTTTTTGTTCCTAAAAAACCTCCCTTTGCGATTTGTTTATATATGTACATGTATATTAAACAACTGAATAATTAGCCCTATTACATAGCCAGAAATTTAGTAACGCAAGTTATTGTAATAATTTCTGCCTTTAGTCGCTGCATGTGCATGTGTCTACGTTACGACGCTATGTAGTGCTATGCACTCGTGATCAAGGTCGAGCTCTTCTACCATGACTGGGAGCTAATATCGTCTCATCCCTGCTGTAGTGGGTGGTAGCAAAGTGATGAAGAAGGAAGACGACAGTATGTCTTTGCACTACTAAAAGTGCTATGTGGTGGAATATCAGCCGAATAGAACAGTATAGCAATTCTTTTCCTAAGCTCAAACATATTGTTATCTGTGATATATGGAGTAATGTCTCTTAAGATTGAATTAATTGAGCTGATTTAATGTTTTCGTACATATTAAACATTCAAATTCAATAAAGAACATTTGTTCCCAACCACACTTAAAAGCAGGCGTGATAGTACACTCCACTTATTGCTTGGACCTGGTTCAGACACAGTGGCGGTTCCTCTACATGAGCACAGGAGCACGTGAACACCTTAAAAACCAACAATAATCGTACATATTACTGTATTAATATTATTACATCTATTACTTTCCAATGTGTAATGACGTTCCTACATATTTCGTCTCGAGAGAATGTCCCGTTCGTGTGTCGTGTGTCTTTAAATCTCTATTGGACAGATTGACAGCAGTTCGCACAATTTTTCCGTAGCAGGATGGAATAGCCTCAGGCGAGAATACTTTCTGGTTTGGTACAATGGTTACAATAGCTCTGGCTCGCACAGGTCTTAACGTGCTAGTGACAGAGAAAGAGAGATGCTCCATCTCCCTTGGGTCTGGCATCCTGTTCCTTTCTCCCTCTTTCCTCGTTTTCTCTCTTTACTGTTTCTTTTCAAAATACCGATAAGCACGGGGGCTGATTCTGTTGTCTTTTGTTCAGCAAAGTAAGTAACACACGTGTGTAAAGTTGTGAGGGTGTTAAATTAAGAGAGGATTAAAATATTCCTTCGTAGCACAATGACATAAGAGCAATTAAGTACATTGGCTATGTTGGCAGTGGAAAAAAAACTTGTTAACAACAATACAGTTATTGATAAATCTGCATCTCTCAAAACTAGGGGCATGGAGTTTCTCTACAAATAAATCTAGATCTTCAACAACAGCAGTGAAGGTGAGTCCTATGAATTAATTTTACTCTACTCTTGTTTAATGGTTTTAATTTTGGTGTATATGCGTAGATTTGGTACATGCATATTAGAACTCGTTTATCTCTGACGTGTGACTCACCTATACGAGAATAGCCTAATCAGTGTGTTCATTACCAATATTTTTTTTTGTGAACACCCATCTAAGAAAGGCACGAGCCGCCACTGTTCAGACATGTTCTTTCTCAGTACACTTGTAGGTCACTGATGTAGCAGTTAACGCTGTAACTCCACTGGTCCCATGACAGCTGACGTCACACAAGTCAGCCCTACAACTTTCCACGTGAGCGTTCTTGTTGCTCTTTGCCCATAGAACGCTATTGTGCATGGATCTGGCCTAGAAGAAGACCCAAGGATGGAAGTTCGTACCTGCCATTTAATCCCTTTACTGTCTTGGTTTTGGCATCATAGAATATGCAGAAGGCATCTCCACCTAATCCAGTGCTGGTTGGTTCTGTGACAGCCAGGGCAGCAGCTACAGCCACAGCTGCATCAGCAGCATTGCCACCACGTTCCAGTATGTCTTCAAGTAAGATACAAGATACATTACTAATTTAAACCCGTCTTTCTACTCAGTCCCTTTTCTTCTTTTACATCCAATCCCAGCCTACGATCTTAAGGGGAGAGGATGGTATTTTTTTAACTTTTTTCCTATTTGGTGTAAAATATTAATTTTTTGTATGTAGAGAGCTCATAGCTGTGGCAACTCAACCAAATAAAATATTTTGAAAAAAAAAAAATTATTTGGGGGCCCAAATTTGAAAAAAATATACTCAATGCAGGATTGTACTAAAACCGATATATCTAAACCGTTTTTAAAGATAGATTCAAACAGTTTTTTGCAATGTATTTGCAAAAGCATGTTCTACAAACTGTCTGTAACAGAATTTTGATATTAGTCCCTATGTTTGTAAAATAAACAATTAAAATTTAATAACAATTTTCTGATTTCCTTTCTTGCAAACAAACGGACGTATTTTTAAAATGAAATCAATTAACGAAATTCTATTACAGAGAAAAGTTTCCTAATAGTCTAAAGAATGTGTGTTCTAAATTTCATGCGTGTATATCTTTAATAGTTCAGAAATTATATCCATTTTTGTCTGGCAATGTAGGAAAAAAAATGAAGTTACTGGAAACTCATAAAAGCAGGCATGTGATTTAAAAATCCATAGCGCAGGAAGTTTAAAAATGACGTCTCAACATCCGATAAGGGCACAAATACCCACAAAATGTTATGCAATGCATTCCACACATATCAAAGTGTATTTTAAAGAAAAAAAAAATTGTTTAATTCAATTTACCAGAAACAACAATAAAAGTGGGCGAGTGATTTAAAAATCCATAATGCAGGAAGTTTAAAAATGGCGACTCAACATCCGATAAGGGCACAAATACCCACAAAATGTTATGCTATGCATTCCACACATATCACAGAGTATTTTAAAGAATTTTTTTTTTTTTTTTTTTTTTTTTTTTTTTTTGAAAATTTACTCATTTTTCACCAAAAAATACCATCCTCTCCCCTTAATTTTGTTTGCTTTAATGCAACAAATTGAGTATCTAGTTTTTGTATTTAGCTAAGAATTTGAGGATGCTGAAAATTGTTTAGTTACAAGAGTTATTGTATTTTATTTGCTACCAGTAATGTATTAAATATAGAGGAAATCATAATCTCTAAAGACTTATTTTGTAAATAATAATATAAACGTGCTGCAAGTGGTTTAGGAACGAAAATATTTTAGCATTGAAATATTTATTTCATATCTTAGCATTTAATTTAATTATTTAGGTGTATTTATAGGGAAAAATAGATCCAAAGATATTAATAGCCTATAAAGTTAAATTTGTTTCTGCAGGATACATTCTGTTAGATAGGTAAGAAAAGTGATGAAGATATCCGAACAGAACTAAAAATATTTTCTTAAAAAAAAATAGAAGAGTATCGACAGAACTGATGTGATCATGTCTGCAGGATGCACGACAACAGATTTCCATTAAAGATACTTCTGTATTATCCATTAGGTAGAAGATCTTAAGGAAGGCCAGTTAAAAGAAGGGTACAGCAATTTTAATAATAGTCCAAACCTTGAATATATTTTTAGCACTTAACTATTTACAATATGGCCCAGAATAAAGTATACCTAAGCTTGATTACGTTGCACTCGCAGCTCAGTGAGAAAAAATTATTGGTGGCATTGTTAATTGTTTTTTTTTATTTAATGTAGTGGCACTTGACTAGAGTCATTGGCCGTACAATGGCGATAGAAACTAAAATGAAAGAAAACTAAATAAAGTGAACAATGTGCAAGTGAAACTACGAAGGAGAGGATGTCAGCACTGCTGCATTCTTTCTCTGGCTTCCCAGTACCTATCCACAAAGCTGACAGATGAAAGTGCTGGACAAGTCTTAATGTGGTTTGAGTCCATGGTTTGTTAATTGCTACTTTAGTTGTTGCTAAAGAAGGCTGTGACAGAAACATAACAAAATGCTACTCAGTATCCAAGAAAAAGAATTCCTCGTAGAGCGTTATTTTCGTTCATATGTAGTTGATCAAGGTGGCGGAGCTAGTGTGAAAGCGGTATGTTAACTTTATGAAGAGGAGTTTCATAAAGATCCACCATCAAAGTAGACAATATTACTCTTGGTGAGTAAATTCAGGCAAACTGGCTCAATTTTATGTCAGTGCAAAGGAAGAAGGAGAAGAAAAACAGCTACAGGCAATGCATATATATGGGTATGGTGTTTGACAAAATTGTGAAGAGCCAGAGATGGTTCACCAAGGAATTAAATCTGAAGAGAATGTCAGTTCAACGAATGATCCATCTATTGGGTGCATTTTCGTATGGCATACAAGTTAGTCACCGTCTGCAAGCACGTGATTTAAATCAAAGGTGTCTGTTTTGTGCTCGGACTCTTTAAAATTATATAAAAATGAAGATTTTCTTTCCAATCTGGTTTTCGGATGAATGTCATGTTACATTGAATGGATACATTAACAAGCAAATGACACGATTTCTTGGATTCGAGAGGTCAACAGTGTTAACACGTTCTCATTACAGCAACAAAGTCACAATTTGGTGTGCAATTTTAGGGCATGGTCTCATTGGGCCTTGTTTCATTGAAGATAAACATGGAAATCGTTTAACTGTACACCAGGAAAGGTATCGCCGAATGATTATTCAACCTTTTAGTAAAGATTTAAGAAGATTTTGACGCAGTAGATATCTTTCTTTCTGCTCACAGTAGTTGCAACAAGATGGTGCTACCCCACACACTGCAAGAGAGTCACTGTAACTTCTGCACCAGCTGTTTTCACGACGGGTGATTTCAAGAAACACAGAATATCCCTTTTCTGTAAATTTCCCTGACCTTACCCCCCCCCCCCCAGATCTGTGGATATCCTGAAAGAGCGTGTATACAGAGATCCTATATCTACAATCATCACTGAGCTGAAACAAAACATCAGACATGTCCTTCACTCTGTAACAACAGTGACAATAAAAAAAATGTTCTGTAATCTTCAGGACAAAATATATCTAAGGAATAATGGAGAATTTTTACAACATGAATACATTACTGGTTGACGCTGTATGTTTCTCAATTAAATTGCATGTTTTTCAGTTTCGGTATACTTTATTCTGGATCATATGTATTTCATATTTTCATTTCTTGCCAAAATAAATGTCATAATTTGGCAAAATTTTTTTCATGGTCTCTACTCATAATTGAAGACCTCCCTCGAATAAGGGTGTAACCAAGAAATCCATAATACATGTTTCAGGAGAAAAGAAAATAATTTCAGGTGCACATTTCGTTAGCCTTATGAGCCATTTGATTAATCAAGGATACAAGTTTAATCAGCTCTTGGATTCATTCATTTACTGTTATAAATGAAGGCTTCAAAATTACTTTTTCCATCGAAGTCACATTTTTCATTAATTTGATGTTACACCCTTTCTCGAGGAAGGTCTTCAATTATGCAGCTAATACATAGCACCAAGTGTTGAACATTTTGCATCTATGACCAGTACAAAACTCCAAAAATTTCCATTCTGAAAATGTTGTAAGAAGTTTTCGATTGAAGATAAAATTCTGTAGTTAATTAAGAGACTTGTGGCCTATAACGTTTAGTCACTTTATCTTATGCAAGAAAGGTATTCTACAATATAATAATTTATTGTCAGAGCCAATTTTGAGCAAATTACTAGGTATAATATAATTAATATTTGAGGAGAAAAATTCGCTCTGGTGCCGGGGATCGAACCCGGATCCTTGGTTCTACGTACCAAGCGCTCTGACCACTGAGCTATACCGAATTCAATCCACAGCACCGGATCGAACCTTCCTCCTTTAATGTTTCCCTTTATGGCCTGACTCCAAGTTAAGCATATATGTTGACGTATATGTCCAATGTCAACTGCCATTATACTAGGAGCGCACTCAACATATATGCCTAACTTGGAGTCAGGCCATAAAGGGAAACATTAAAGGAGGAAGATTCGATCTAGTGCTGTGGATTGAATTCGGCGTAGCTCAGTGGTTAGAGCGCTTAGTACATAGAACCAAGGACCTGGGTTCGATCCCCGGTGCTGGAGCGAATTTTTCTCCTCAAATATTAATTGTCAATATAACAGATATTATTCTGTATGACAACTTAATAAATCTGTAATAGGTATAATATAGTTTAAAAATAATCCCATTAAGTTTATTCAGAAACAAATTTTACAGATTTTTTTTTATTGGGTTATTTTACGACACTGTATCAACATCTAGGTTATTTAGCATCTGAATGATATGAAGATGATAATGCCAGTGAAATGAGTCTGGGGTCCAGCACCGAAAGTTACCCAGCATTTGCTCCTATTGGGTTGAGGGAAAATCCCGGAAAAATCCTCAACCAGGTAACTTGCCCTGACCGGGACTCGAACCCGGGCCACCTGGTTTCGCAGCCAGACATGCTGACCATTACTCCACAGGTGTGGACTTTACAGGTATTATGTGCACCATTCTGGAATGACTCGATTCAAACGCTAAATATAATCAGAATTCGTCCAAGAGTTTAACAAAAACTACTGTATAAATACAGACAGACAGCATACTAGAAAACCACTTTTGCAGTATGAGGGAGCACAAAAACATGTACTACCGGTATTTCAGTCAATATCTCGAAATAGACTTTTCCTAGGTAAATATTTTCCACTTCATAATTGATATGTATAATGAAAAAGTAAAAATATTAAACATAATTAGAAATACAAATTAAGGACTAAACGTCATAATAAAATGGTTGGAAAGTCCCAAGTACTGCAATACAAAATTATGAAACTGGACAAAAAAGCAAGAACATTAACGATATGTGACGATACAAATAACTTAACATGTTAACAATAGAGATCATACCTAAGCCAGCCTTAGTAGCCAGAGGTTGGTTAGAAGAAACACAAACATTCTGCATTAGTACAGGAGAACGATGTGAAGTAAAACTCTCCAGCTCATCCATGTTGAACTAAACTGTGCACAATAACCTTCAATGCTACTTTAATACAAAATATCTGTTATCTAAGTTCTTATGTTAGTCCTTGGTCGGGAATGTAGGTTTTGAAACAAAATACATATTACTTATCAGTCAATATTTACAGAAAGGTCAATCACTATTTTATCTCTGTTTATTATGGTACTTGAATCATACAGAAAGAATACACTATCCATTATAGAGTAATCTTATGTGGGTAAACAAAAAGATGAAGTTCAAAAATTAAAATTCTTATGTTTCCTGAAGTTTCAAACTGATAGAAAGTTAAAAAAAATAATCGATGTCATACAAATGACACATACAGTCCAGCCTTCATTAACAGACGGTATATAGTGAACAGTTAATCGAAGAGATAGATAATCAGTATTATCAATCTTAATGGACTTAAATCTATCTGGTGTCATATGAGACGAATTAATAGTGTTCTACCCAAGGGCTGCAAACCCAGCATTCTCCAGTCTTTCCTATTTTCTGCCTTCCTCTTAGTCTCTGCATAAGATCCATATATCTTAATTTCGTCTATTATTTTATACCGGTACCTATCTTCTTCTGCCCCAAACTCTTCTCCCGTGCATCCTTCAGTAGGCAGTTTCTGCTCAGACAGTGACCCAGTCAATTCCTTTTTCTCTTCCTAATCAGTTTCAGCATTATTCTTTCTTCACCCACTCTTTCCAATACAGCTTCGTTTCTTATTCTATTTCTCACATTCCATCCTTCTCCATATCCACATTTCAAATGCTTCTAGTCGTCTTTCTTCATTTTGTTTCTGCTACACTCCACACAAAGCACTTCACTAGTCTCTTCTTTAGTTCTTTTTTCAGAAGTCCACAGAAGATGTAGCTTTTTCTATTAAAAGCTTCTTTTGCCATTGCTATTCTCCTTTTAGCTTCCTGGCAGCAGCTCATGTTACTGCTTACAGTATACACCCAAAGTTTTTAAAGCTGTCCACTTGCTCTATTGACTCATTTAGAATTCGCAAGTTTAACTTCTTTACTTTTCTTCCTATGACAATGGTCTTTGTCTTGTTGGCATTTATCTTCATCCCATACTACTCACAGCTGTCATTTAGCTCCAATAGCATATCCCTTAGCATCATCTCCTCTTCTGCTAACAATGCCATATCATCAGCATATCTTATGCACTTTATTCTTCTTCCTCCTACTATCACTTGTCCCATATTCTGAAAATAGTTCACTAAATCCTCCAAATAGATGTCGAACAGTGTAGGTGATAAAGGGTATCCTTGTTGTACTCCTCACTCTATACCGCTTCCTTCTAACATTTCTTCTCCTATCCTGACTTTGACTCATTGTTTCATATAAAGGTTACTTGCAGAATGGCAGTACGGATAATTTCTTTCTTTTTATACATAGTACAAATTACTGTCCACATTGGTTTATTATCTTCTAGCATCTTTTATAAATAAAATTCTTTTACTGTTTTATTTTTGTCTATTTTATATTTAATTTACAGTCTCTCTATCTTCGAGGTTATTTCGCGACTGTCAATTATCTGTTTGGAGCGGTACATTTAAATTTGTTGTATGTACATTAGATTGATGCCATTTATTGGCAGGTCCACAATGTACAATCTGTAGGTATTGAAATCTTGTAAAATATTATCTGTATATTTTGTGACGGAAACTGAAACTAATCTGGCATTTACCTTTTAAATAACTGAAATTCCTAACTATTTTATGATCGAGGAAACAACTAAAAACCCCGATCATATTAGCCATCCGGAATTTGAACCCGGGGCCATCCAAAATGAAAGTTCAGTGTTTACCACTGACCCATCTTACTCGGTACATTTATTTCATTCTTTTATAGCAAGACTTAAAGAAATACTGTCTTAGACTTTTACCTTTCTGGGAAAAAAAATCGTAATCATTATTTCCATCATCTTCCACCTCTTCGATTTCCTCCTCCTCCTCCTCCTCCTCCTCCTCCTCCTCCTCCTCCTCTTCTCTTTGGTAACTTTTGAAAAAGGGACTCTCAGAAAAACCTTTCCTGTGGAGATAATTTTAAAAAGTTTTTTTTCTCACTTTTACCACCACCACTACCACTACTGACCACACAATACCTCCATTCTGGTTGGATGATCGTTCACCTCTGTTGAAGCATGTGGACATGAGACCAACAGTCGGCTGGACATTCTGGGCACTTCATGGGCTGTTACACCAAGGACAAACAGGTTACCACTATTATTATTATTATTATTATTATTATTATTATTATTATTATTATTATTATTATTATTATTATTATTATTATTATTATTATTGATCTAAATGAGGGAGAAAGCAGTGTTGAATTGTTTAGAAGATATGTGCATTGAACTTTTTCTATTGCTGGTAATAAAAGGAAATCATTTTGAAGTTGAAGATTGACTCTATCTTCACCTTCAAGTGATAAAAAATGGGGTGAGAAAAGGTTCCTATTCATTGGGCCATTATAAACAGTTAAATTGCTTGACTGTTTTTTATATAATAATAATAATAATAATAATAATAATAATAATAATAATAATAATAATAATAATAATAATAAAAGAACTTTGTGACATATCCAGCTTTGGGTGTTATAGATAAGATTTAAGCTTTTGTAGAATTCGACAGTACTCATCTAAATCGTTTTGAAATTCATCATTGCTCATCAGATTTTAAAATTGATCAATTTGATGGATTGTAGATACAAGGTTTACGATTGGTTGCCCCATTCAGTGCTTAGCAGACGACTATTTCAGGCTGTCCAGATTTGCATTACAAATAAAATTTAACATCTTAAATGAACGTAATAATATTTTCAGTGTACTAACTTGCCCAGTGTAAGGAAATCAGATTACGTTAATTTTTTTTAGTTGGTTATTTAACTACGTTGTATCAACTACGAGGTTATTTAGCATCAATGAGACTTGTGATAGCGAGATGGTATTTGATGAGATGAGGCCGAGGATTCGCCATAGATTACCTGACATTCACCTTACGGTTGGGGAAAACCTCGGAAAAAACCCAACCAGGTAATCAGCCCAAGCGGGAATCTAACCCGTGCCCAAGCGCAATTTCAGACCGGCAGGCAAGCACCTTAACCGACTGAGCCACGCCAGTGGCTATTATATTAATGTGTGGGCGTGAATTATTATTACTATTATTATAAACTACATGCTAAACACGAACTATTATTACATAAGTTACTAATTGTCTGTATTTTAATTTCCCAAATTATGGTGACCTTAAATGAGTATGACGTCAGCAATGGGCCCATTGATGACCTAAAATGTGACCATTACTACAAGGTGATAATGGAGAATGGATGATGAATAGAGAAAGGCAGATGGAAACTCAGTAGGCCTACCAGGTACTCAAGAGAAAATCTGTTCCATTGCCATTTTACCCACACAAAATCTTATAGAACCTGTCCTAGACTCAGCCAACAGTGAATGCAGAAATTAATTCAAAGTGAACTGGGATAAGTGTAAATTTGGGGCAAGTGTAACCCATGCCATTAAAAAAAAAAAAAAAAAAAAAAAAAAAAGCGAGTTTGTAAAACGGTGCCAACTATCGAATGTTCATGCTACTAGAAGTTGCTTTACATATATCCTTCAGTGGAAACATTTTCGCGCCAAAATATAAAATTCTCGTTCTATGTGTCTTTTTGATTCTTTTAATTTGTATATACTAAGCAAAAGTTCTTAGGAACATAAAGAATGTTTTTGTTTAGTATGTGTGTCATTTAAGTATTTAACAGTGTATTATATGCCCAAAATATAAAATTCTCGTTCTATGTCTCTTTTGATTCTTTCAATTTGTACTAAGCAAAAGTTCTTAGGAACTTAAAGAATGCTTTTTGAATGCAACCCAAATGTTATATTTGACTACTATCCTATGATGCTCATTACAGTGATCCACGATTTCATTCATGATATAATCCTACTAGTAGGATTAATAAGAATATTGTTCTAATAATTGTTCATATTGTAATAGTGAGTAACAGGTTATTTTTTTTTTAAATCATTCTGAATTGCCACAGGAGACTTGAATTTGGCAAGCTAGTAGCAATACTCAACTTTCTGTTGCACCATAAACGCCATTTGGACTGTCAGTTGTGCATAAACAACACTCCCATCTACTAAGAGTTGCAGGTACATACATTTGTTATTGGTAATTAATGTCTTTACACACCTTTGTTATTGCAGTTGATGTCCTGGACACCCGGTATTTGTTTTATATTGATAAAACTTGTGACATTTGTAAATGTTTTTTTGGCTAATAAAGATTATAATCATCATCATCATCACCATCATCATCTATCAGATATTGCTGGCATGGATCAGATGCCAGATGCATCTAGAGTCAAATATTAGGGACAGAACATAGGCAACTGAATTGATTAATGTGTCAAAATTTGTTATATGCTGCAAATTTAGCAACACAGGACCCACATCTTTACTTCCTTTCTGAAGAAAGTCGTACTATGGATTTTCTTGCCCAAAAAAAACTCTCGCCCTCCACTGAGTTTGAATATGCGAACCTCAGAAACAAGTCCTTGAACACGAGATCACTCTCTTTCAGAAGAGTGCTAGATTTTTTGTATATTATTGATAATAGAATTGTTTACAATTACAAAAAAAAAATGCTATTACATTAGACTTTGGAGGACGACACTTCTACGAAAGTTGTAAGACAAAAATCTTCTCACCAAGAAAGAGTTCTGTGCCAAAAAAGAAACTGTTCTACAAGCCCAAAAGAAATATTATTATCAAAACTTAAGCAAGAGAGATAGCCAGAAATTTATCTACTTTCTTAAGGTACGGTCACACGTCGCTACTTTTGCAGCGCTGCAGTACAAAAAACTGCGCAACTCTCGTACTGCGACGTGTGAACAACGGTGCAACCCGAAAAGTAACGGCTGCCGAACCTGCTGCTCGCTACTTTTCCATGCTGCGCGCAGCTTAAAAGTAGTGATGTGTGAACAGGGTTCTCAGGGTTGCAGCCGCAGCATTTTTGATATCGGTTTTGTTGAAACTTTTGCTGCGGTTGCGACCAGTGTTGCCACCCAAATGTGCCAATGATACTTTTATTGTTTGGATGTATTTTAATGTTAGATGTGGTGAAAATAAATTATTTGTAACAGTTATTAAATGCACAACACAGTATGAGCATATTTGCTGACGATATAATTCACTTTTTTAATTTTCTGTAGTGTAGTTTCAAACAGGAGGGTTCCCAACACTGATTATGTGATATGCTGTTGGTTATCATTTAATTATATAGGCGTTTTTAAAAGCTTTATAGTAAAAATAATGTCAATTTCTGAATACTAATTAAGACAGAAAAGCAAATAATATATAAGTAAGCTTTCGCACGAGTTTATTAATAATGCGAACATAACCACAAAATGTATATTGAGAAGTCAACACGGAGATGGAAATCTGCAGCATGACTGCGGCTGCAAAAGTAGCACCTTGTGTGTGAACAGACTCGCAACCTCCAGTTGCAAGTTTTGCAGCATGAAAAGTAGCGTGCAGCACGCTACTTTTGGCTTACGTGTGAACACGACACGCAACTTTTGCAGCTGCAGGACAAAAATTGAGCAGCAAAAGTAGCGACGTGTGACCATACCTTTACTTACTAATGGCTTTTAAGGAACCCGCAGATTCATTGCTGCCCTCACAAAAGCTCGCCATCGGTCCCTATCCTGTGCAATCAGTCCCATTCCGAGGCTTATTGTATGGATTCGTAACAAGCTGTTTTTTATGGTGATGGGTTGTTAACCCTTCGCCCAACCCCCAAGCTGGAGGACCAGCCCTTATCGGCTGTCCACAACTGCTTATTCAATATATTCGCAGTTACCCTCCATATCTGGAGGCAGTGTCCTCTATCTGCAACCTGAGGATGCACCATGCCGTGGTGATAGGGACCCACAATACATGGGAAATTTATCTACGAATTTCTAAAAATTAAAGAAACAAGCACTTATGCATCAATGTAGTTTATATGCTTATTGGCTAAAAAACGTAAACTATTCAACATCACACTTTACATGCTGTATATCCAATGAAATATGATGTTCCCTGAAAGACAGGACGGAAATACAGAATGGACAAGACAAACACCACCATTCAACCAAGATACAGCAACCTCTGCATACCGTAGGGATAGTCTGTCTCCTGCCAAACTGCATCATAACTTGTGGCAAGATAAACTCAAATAAAAAAGCTTACCTTATTGTTGTAAATGCTGGAAAAGTGACCTTCCTGTTTCAAGCATGCTCCACATTTCTTCAGAAAATTCCCGGACACTTTCTGTAGCTAATTTTGACTTATGTTCCGTATTTCTTGTTGGATGTTTTCCTTTATCCTCGTCACATCACCTGAGAGCAAAAGCTGATGAACTACACAGGATTTGTAAGGTTTTAACTTCAACATTTTAGTGGTGTGTTGAAATGAGGTTTTAGACATCTCTATCTGCTGAGCTAATTGAAAACTTATTTCATCTAATTTTTTTCTGTTAAGACCTGTTTATTCACTTTCTTATTTTGAATTGAGTCTGTCTTGTTAAATTTTTCTACGACAAGAGAAAATCGGAAATTGATGACAAAATTTTCAGAGACACTTTCTCTGTGAATAAAAAAAAAATAATAATGCAAATAAAAATGCATTGTTCCACAGTCAAGGAGTGGAAGTGCGATCTATTACGAGAATAGTCATAAAACTCGAGAGTTCCAGTATGTAGGAGTTTGCAGTCAACTACTTTCCTTGAACCACGGTGGTGTTTCGTTTCGTCCACTCTGCAGTTAACTTAATAACACCTGATAAGGATGTAAATAAATTAGATTTACTTCACTGTCATAAAATATATACATCTAATCTATCCACATAAAACTGCATTTAACGCAAAATCAAATTTTATCAACAATAAAAATCTCTCATACAAATTAATAATAATTCAGCAAAACTTCTTCAGTACAATTCTCGCTGTTTCTTGCCCTCTCCAAATTTGAATTATATTTCTCACACCACTCAATTTTAAATTTTGAGTTTATGGAGACACATTAAATCATATGACACTTATTGCACTGCTCAAAATTATTTTCTTAAAGACCCATTCTATTATAATACAGAAAAAAATTCCCATACCATTATAAATGTGCGTTTAATCAAAAGTATAAACTTTTATTACTACATAAATTAAACATGAAAAGCATCGAATTCACGCTTTCTGAGCAGTTGTAAATCCATCTGGAAAAGAATTTTGTACATATATCTACAATTTATTTTGGTCCCTTGAAAACTGTACTGACGAAGTTTCTTTGAAGTATTATTTTCACACAATTCCATAAATTACTCTTTGGTTACATACTTGAAACCTTTTATATGTATTGCATATAATTACAATCACGAATGTAGTAAAAAGTTCAACTATAAACAAGTCAACAGTAGCGTTTTTCTGTGCTTCAATGAAAACTTCAGGGAGAGAATATATAAACAGGAATGCATTATTTCAAACATTTACTGCCACTGTGTAGAGTAATCCACAAGGCTTTGTACTGTGAAACTTTTTCTTGGAATGGATTTAATTCGCAGACAATGTTATAATTTTCCAATAACATATCTTATTCATAATGTCGTATTATTTGTAATGAAAATTTATGAATTTGAGTAGCTAATGAAATCTGAGGCACACTTCTTTTTCTTATATATATCAGCAAAGTTGTACGTGAAATTTGAGTATTCGTTTTAGGAAACATATACAAAAATTCAAATTCTATATTTCAGTGTCCCATTTCTTATAGGAGTTAAATTTGTATATATTACCGGTATGTGTGTAATATTATGTGATTTATCACAGAAGTTCAGAAGATTTAAATGGTTTTTTAATAGTGTAACTAATTTATATCCCATACATGTGCATTCATCATACAACACTGTAGCTCATGCATCCTGATTAAAAAAAAAAAGAGCAAAGTGTGCAACATTGTGCCATTCACGTGTTTATTTGAATTCAAAAGCAGTGCCATCATACCACGCTATTAGTCTTCATTGACGTAATTTCTTTTCTTCTTATGTGACATTAAAATGTATGAATAGAAAGGGGAAAAAAACTTTTATTATTTATGTAGCAAGATTATAAAACAAAATTAAACACTGATTATACTCTGAATATGTTGACTTTCTTGTGCAGTCTAACAAGAACTGTAAGACTGTGTAACAATTTCACTAAAGTGAATATAAAATAAAATATATTTCTCAAATTTTTTGATAATTAAAATTAACACATTTTTAAGTGATTTTTCAAACCACTTACGCTAGATTTACCTCTTCTCCAAACAAAATCATTATTAAGTGAAAATATTAAATTTCATAAATATTTACACTTAACACAACAGTTCTGACTAATATCTTTGGTGTTGATCATAAGCAGTATAACAAAACCTGACTATTGATAACATTACTTAAAAGATATCGGATCAAACTTTGCAGTAAACTTTACGAATGTATTGCTAAGATAATATATTAGACGGATTTGACATTTTATATATAATGTACGTGAACATGCAAATAATGTACTGCATCGTGTTCTTTATTTCCAAAATTTCACTTTTACGTGTTGCATGATTCTTTAGCATTGTCTGCAAATTAGTCTACGAAACAAATTCATATATGTTACATATAAGAAGTTTCCTTTTCCGCCAAGTATCGCATTTCACTAGTGTTGTTTTTCTCGTTTAATCAAAACAAATTTTATTGTTCTGATTAAGGTACTCTAAACAGTAACCTTTATACTTAAATTCACATGCGTAATGCTGTTCTTCATAGTAAATCAGTCTATCACGACTGTGCCTTGACACGTAGTGTCCTAAAATCACTTACAGAATTAAAGTCTACAGTTCCAACACTCTATTCGACATTAATACATCACTCTCAGCAAACAGCACAAATTAATGCAAATACTTTATTGTGTACAGTGTCAAATTAGAAGACTGAAAACCCTCGTCCTTGATTCTGACGCTTGGCCAAGGCAAGAACAGCAAGAAAATAGTTTCTCGACTGTGGATTTACATAGAATATAAGTGGAGCTTCAGTTGAGCTTGGCGATTCTGAAGGAACGGGACTGCCGGACAGAGAAGTTTCAGCTTCGGACTGAGTGCTGTCGTGAGTCAGGTCAACAACCATGCCTGAGCTGCGGCGAACAAAGTCCGCCACACGAGCACGGGAAGTAGCATCATTTTCCACAGCGGTTTGGAGACGGAAACAGAGAAGCGTGGGATCAGACGGGTGCTCAATACCCGACAGTTCCGTCAATGAAAGTACTCTTCTTGTTACATCCTCCTCCGTGTCCACCAGGAACAGAGCCCGTGTTGTAAGGACTAAAGCAACGGCTTCATAGCTACCAGAAGGAGTAATACATGTGGCTTCTGTCATGTGCAGCAGCATTTGACGGCCTGCCCCCAAGCCTGCTACAAACTTCCAGTTATACTTCAGTCGTGAATTGGTACCCGAGAATGCGTGTTCAATAAGGGGCTGCTGTCTCACTTCTGGTAAGGTTGTCCAGCCTGCACCGTGCAGTAAACCTTGTCCTGTAAGAGCTACCAACTCAGCAGCGCCACTCAACGGCTTAGTGATTGCCCCAACTAACCCCAGTCCCACTCCAGTCACAAGTCCCCTGGTAGATGGCCCTTCACTCATAACTGACTGTAACGGATGATGTGCAATACCCCCAACAGCACCCAACAAGCTGATTCCTAACCCTGTCAGTCCCTGAACCAGCCCCTGAGTAACACCTTGTGGCCGTTGTCTTCTTAGCTCCTCAGTTCTTGCTAGGTGTTCCTGATCTAGCGTCAGTCTGTCCAGGTTCCGAGCAACGCTCTCCGCTAGCTTTGTTACAGAAGTCAATGTGCCGGCTGTCACGTGTTTCATGAGTGATGCCGAGCCGTGAGTGACGCCGACTAAGAACCCCCAGGGACCCTCGAATATCCCGCGATATGGAAGACTTACAAAATCTCGCAGCCCACTCCCCAAAGTTCTAGCAAAACCACCAGGACTGCCCAACAATTCTAACGATCCCACCATCCAACCAGCCCCAAATATAGCACCTAACAAGTAGTGCATTGTTAATGTATGGCCCAGTCGGTATGGAGTTGTAATCAAAGCCCTGCGCTCAAATGCTGAGAACTGCAATGGCGAGTGATCCAGTGCTATGTATAATTTTACTGACGTGTGAACACTAAGGAGCAGAGACAGTGGTTGAACTGTCAATGTGCGCAGACGCAGTGGAAATGCTACCTGTCTAGAGTTCCAATAGGCGACTTTTGGTACAGGAACTAAAGCCACTCTTGCTGGAAAACTGATGCCGCTATCAGAAGGTGGGAAAAACACTAACTTAGGAGGCAAGAGACACAGTAAGTAATCAGTCAATCTCGTTATAAGAGTATCTTCAATATAAGCACAGAGAGGCCCTAGAGATATATTGAGTTGCTTCATTACAGTACAGTTATGTTCGCTAGAATTCAGCCTCTCAAAGGAAGCCCTAAAAACAATAAGGGCATCGGACGAAACCTCTTCCAGCAGTTGGGTTGCAGGTGAAGATAACGAGAATCCGCGACGTGAATTGTGTTTAGGAACCTGACCAATCAGAATTACAGGGAAGTCGAATCCACCTCGTTGGAACATCTGGTTATCGAGCTGTAGATCTCCAATACTGACAGAGACATCTAACTCCTCAGAGTCTTCTCTCAAGACCTGAGGCTTGACACAAACACAAACGTTGTCGAGACTCAGAAGAATAACTTCAGTCCTCTCAGTTCCTCCTTTTGCAACATCTTCTGTTAGAGTGAGGCTTAGACCTCGTAACACACAAGTCAGATGAATGTGCTTTGCTCTACTTGGTAGGACAGCTTCTTCTATGTCACTTTCGGGATTCAATCCTCTGAGGGTCAATAAGCTGCTTACTGAAGAAGTCGATGATTCCTGGACAACACTGCTGTTCGAATCCACAGCATTGCTGAAGGTCATGCCAGTTTCAGTGTTCTTCACATTTTCAGTACCGCTATGTGACAAACTCGATGCTGAGAGGTAGCTGGAAGTGCACGAGGGTGAAGACTGCAGGAGGGAATCCCTGTGGTACAGTATCTCAACAGATGGTGCTGAATCTTCTTGGTGACGCAAGAGCCTGCTTCGGATGTCACGGGCAGATATCTCCACGTGGCTTACCGTCTCCACAGTCACGTGAGATGTATGACACTGTACCTCGACCCTGACTTTGACGTCACCATGCCCTGGCAGTCGCACGAACTGCTCTTGTGTCTCCGTAATGCTGATCCCTCTAGACCAGGATATCGCTCCTTCTTCAGGAGGGTACATATCGGACAAAGCCAAGACTAGTGGAGGCCAGTTTCCAGGTGAAACTATGTCTGGAAATCTCTCTGATGCAGCTGGGAAGCTGTAATGGGAAGAGCTGTGAGGTGCTACTCCACACCACCAACTCAAATGAGCAGTTTCTAGAACAGCTGTTCCGTCATTGTCCGGTGTTCCCTGGGCACACAAAATATTGAACCTACACATGTTGTGCACTGTAATTTGAGGATGTATTTCTGGGTACACCGACAGGAAGACTTGCCCAGAATGTTCTTGTACTGTGAGGACATAGGCACTATTGCTTAGGCCACTATTATCTGCAGCCACTGGAATGGTGAAACTACGACGGGCAACTCCAACATTTACTCTGAGTGGACAACTCCAGCCAGCACCGCTGTTCAGCATGATATAGGAGATGAATTCTCCATCACCCTCAGTCTTTCCTAACACAGTCCAGTGCACAATGGAGCGTCCAAAATTATTCTTCTCTTCACTGTCTGGTAATACTGTCTGCACACAATGCTGATCGTCTTTCAAATATCCTGTACTTGTTTCAGACTCTCTGATAGCTAATGCAGACACCTGTTGAAAGAAAACACTAATTACAAAACATAACACATCTAAAAATCATTACTTTTAGCTTTTTAATTTGTAGTGCCTTCTGCTGTATTAGTTTCTTATGGACTGAATTTATAACAAAAACTACTTTTTAACTTTAATGTACACAAGATTTTTTCAGTGTGAGACCAACTCTGTGGTGTGGAATGTAGCATGGACTCTGAAAAATATGAAACTAAGAGAATTGCAGTTGCTTTTCACTCTTTGTTCAGTGAGGAATGGACTGCGTGAATTTTAGTACATTATGCAACGAGCCTATAATGGTAGTAATTAAGACGCGAGTATGTTTGTTTATGAAACGAACACAAGCGAGTTTCATAATTTTCATACGAGCGTCTTAATTACCATTATAGGCAAGTTTCATACGACTTTTTATGCTCGACCATATTTATAACTTGAAATTATTCGTAAGTATTCATGTTATGGTTATCTAAGTGAAGAGCGGAACTGACCTTCTAAATTGTGAGATGTGCGCAGACGTGAAAGTATTGATTTTTTTCGAGGGTCGAATGTCATTGACCTTGATATAATCTAGAGAATAACATGAACATTAATATTGATATAACCTAGAAATTGATTTAGAATTGAAAAACGAGACGACAAATTGAATTTATTTGAATATTATTTACAATTAACGCTAATTATTATAGTAACAAAACATAACCTTCTGCGACAGTATTGGATTTCCAGCCTCCGTGATGTTTCGCTAATTGTCTTTCGATTGCATATCCGAGAATAATCGATACTTGCGGTTTTATAATGGTACAATGGTGATTTCTCATTGGCTGAACAACTGAACTATAATGAATAGGTGTACTTTAATGAGGTGCATTAAAGGGCTGCTACCAGGTGTATAATCACTACATTTCGGCATGGTCGAGCATAAAATAATTTAAGATACTTGTAGTGCATCTTCTACTGTATGATCTTAGGAAGAAAAATATAAGTTTAAGTGATAAACAGAATGCAAAATTATTGTTAAAAAAATACCTGCAAAGTGAAAGGTGTTAGATTGCAGATGATGTAACTAGCTCGTACAGTGATCACCCTCATTTCTTCAACGATAGTTGATGCAATGTTGAGGAACCCAACAGTCTTCTCACGCTGCACTACTGTCTGAATGTTGCCATTGACTGGGATGAGCCCAGATATGCGCGGCATGTAGAAGTTGCTTCCCCAGTCAGGACGTGCTAGTTGTAGAGGTGATGATGTGTGCACTACATCATCCACATCCAGACCCAGGTTGAAAGTATGTTCTAGCTTTGGTGGTGTGACAACTCCTTGATGTGGAATCCTAAGAATGGAAATAAATAACTTTATATTTTCAACTGCAAAGAAAGAGCCTGGATGCATTTAAATTTCAATGGTTTAGAACAAAACATGTGTAATGACAAAACAATCACACTTTGTATGGGAAGCTAGAAAGAGAGATACTGTAATAATGCACACACTCTATACTCTATGCTTCTCGTGGTTGCAGAACTGGTTGTTCTATCATAAACATTTTCAACTCTTGCATATTGGAAGAGAGAGTCCAACACTGACTGTTATTTTTTTTTATTTTATTGGGTTATTTTACGACGCTGTATCAACATATCAGGTTATTTAGCGGCTGAATGACATGAAGGTGATAATGCCGGTGAAATGAGTCCGGGGTCCAACACCGAAAGTTACCCAGCATTTGCTCGTATTGAGTTGAGGGAAAACCCCGGAAAAAACCTCAACCCGGGATTCGAACCCGGGCCACCTGGTTTCGTGGCTGGATGCGCTGACCGTTACTCCACAGGTGTGGAGTTATCTACAACCCTTATTACAACAGGGAAGGTTAAGTTTTCTTTCCCTTGACAGAGTCTAAAGATGCTACAGCTCTTTTATTACATCTCTACCGGTAAGTGACCGGTAAATTTCAAATGGCTTATCTTAGTCATGTGCGTCAGAGTATTACCACAGTCTAGTATATACAGTCACACGGAGCTTAATACATAGTAAATATGCATCTATAGATGGTTGCTAACCACTAGGATCACTACTATCGCCTCATTACAGACAATGCGAAATAGTACCTGCACAGTCTATTGTTCCTAGCACCCTCACAACTCAAGCTTCGTGACTGTATATACTAGACTGTGGTATTACAAAACATTGCGAACTTCTCTCTCTCTCTCTCTCTCTCTCTTCTCACTACTGCAAAAGGCAGATTCCAGGTAATCTTAATCTTTTGGCGAATCCTTGGACCTCACCTCATCATTGTAGAAAATTACTAAATTATAAAACTGTAAAAATGGTAAAATATTGTAAAAATTTGTAAAAATTGTAATTGTAATATTGTAAAATTTTGACTTGTTCCACATCTTAAAGCTTCATTGCTCATGTAAGATCTATGGAATATAATAAATGAATGAATGAATGAATGAATGAATGAATCACTACTGCAAACATGACGAACAGAGGTAAGATCTGTACAAACTTCTCTGCAAGTATATTGACCGCCACACTAATTGCTATACTGTGGAGGGACTCACAAATCACAGTGTATCACCTACAATTTAATTTACTTCTTCAACAGGTCCATTAAGATAGGTTATAGTTTTTTTTTTTTTTCTTTCTGATAAACCCCGTTTAACTTCATTTACAACATTGCTGGGGGCAGTCATTATATTATAGTCACAATCAAATCTCATTTGGTATTTCTTAGTATTGCTGATGCCTTCCAGTGCTTACAGGAAAGACTGTTAGGGATTCATTGTTCCCTTCAAATTTCTCCTCCTCTTCTTCTTCTTCTTCTTCTTCAGATTCATCAGATGCTAGCTTTTTTCTAACCTTAACTTGTAAGTTATCAATCATCTCTCCCGTAGTGTAAAGTATGACGTATCTGATTTGTCTTTGTTAATGACAAATAGAAAGATTAATCATTTTTGTGTTTTGCGATTTACAATGACAGCTACGTTTTTGCAGGCCACTTTTTATTTATAGTATGTAAGAGCTGTATGCTCCATTCTTGGTCGATCCCTTTACAGAAACATCTGCACACATTTTGGGTCAATGTGAACGTGAAATGCTCTTACGTAATTCCAGATACATTATTGTACGATCTACATTGACTGCTGAATTATAGGAAAAGGGTTGGACTGTGCAGGAAAAAGTTTCTTACTTAGCTACAAACAGATAAACAAGGTGTGCCAACATTATTGCTTTTAAAGCTGATGGTCACGGAGTTATTGCTGACCCAACAATCCAGTTCGATTGGGATGTCATCAAGTTCTCAAAATACACAAAAGAAGCAGAACATCTATAATCTTACAGTGTACTATTTTAAAACTAAACACAACTCTAACCATATTTAAGTTTACGGTTTGCTAATAGGTTTTCCTAAAGATATTACAAAATTCTTTGAGGATTTTAGAAAGACATTCGACTTGCCGACTTCTTTTAAGGATATTACTGTTGGGTGTTCTCAAAAAATCATATTACGTTTTAATTAACCAACGTTTCAAATAACTTAATTATGTTTTTTTTTCTACTGACAGGTACTTGACTGTTCATCATTCACTCAGATGAAGCTAGTGATATAGACCAATTTTCCAACAGAATCGTTGCCCAGAGTGCACCATATGAGGCTGGTCTACGCTACACCCACAATGAGATGAGTTTATAATAAAGATAAGTTGGAATGCCAGAGGGGGACCGGAGCTCCTGGAGAAAACCCATGTCACCTGGACAACGGACTTGCTCAACACAAGTTATAAATCGGGGATATGCCGAGGATTGAACCCGGGTCGAGAGGATTATAAATGCAGTGTTATAGCTACTAGACCACCATGGTGGCCAACTTAATTATTTTTCACTGCAAGTTTCTGTTACTGCATTGCTAATATTGTTATTGTATCTTTATACCGAGATTAATAGTTGTGACTGTACTGCATCTTAGGGCTACTTTGAGTGAAAGGCAGTTCGGCAATAAATAATAAATAAATAATTGATATAATGGCGATCTTACTCGTGTTAATTGTGCAAGCATGTGCGGCTTACAGCTGTTTCGGTGCTTCTTCACACCATCCTCAGAGCCTACTAGATCTCGGCGTCATCTCGAACTTCGCTGCCTGTTGTGTGGGTGCATTCGATTGTTGAAAAGTGTTGAAATGTGGTGTCAAATATTGCATGTGTTCTGTTTCTAGTAGACTCTGAGGATGGTGTGAAGAAGCACCTAAACAGCTGTAAGCCGCACATGCTTACACAATTAACACGAGTAAGATCGCCATTATATCAATTATTTATATTCAAGTGTTAAAAGTAGTGTACGAAAGATTCAACATGAAATAATAAATATTGTAACCTTTCCATGTGCTCAAATCTTCAAGTGAAAGGTTCCTTTGTAAGACAGCAAAATAATCTAATTTAGATATTCCTGAAGAGGGATGTCATGGAGGAGGGAGAGGGGAGAAGTAGGGAATGTCTATAAAAGAGTTAAAATGACGACTTGCAATGAAGATAATACGCACCTGCAGACAATACAATCCTCAACCAAGAGGACCACAGGATAACCGAGTACATTTACCAACAATGCCCATGGCTGTAGTTCAACAAGCAAGGTACTGCAATATGGACCTAATGGCACATACTTTACCTGAAAACATAGATCAATCAAATTAATACAGAAAATTTTGCTCAGAAGAATACTTTGGGTTTCTGTAGAAGCAGGGATATTTATCTTATAAAATGATATCTGAAACACAACCTTCCAGCACTTTTTTGATGAGTTTGTAAATGAAAGTTGCAAGAAAGCCTACCTGTCTGTCTATTACAACCAATGTATTCCTGTGTGAAACAGAAAACAACCACAAAAACCTAACAGGGTTCTACACAGATTGTATATAGGCTATTGCAGTTTTACATTGAAATCTGCAATCAGTTGATTATAATGGCTTCAGTACGTGTATATATTACTCAGTTAAATTTAACGATTTACTGAAAATCGTATCTAATCCCCTAAGAAGATGTTCCATTAAGCAGGAATAAAATTTACACATCCTCTGTGACTATGTTCCTTTCGTCAATTTCAAATTTAAGATTCTAGGACTTCCCTTCCCCTAACCTCAGGCCTGCTATTCAAATAGGCAATTAATGGGGTAAGAACAATAGAGATACGTGGTTGCAGTTTAAGGGTCGTTTTAACACCCACTCTCTCTAAACTTTAATTGCATAAGTTAAAAAAAAAAAATACCAACAATGCACTTCTCCAGTATAAGGACGCCATATTTAATTTTACTTTTTTCTCAAATAGAACTGGTCTTTGATATCATCAAGCATGGACTGTGGAGGTAACAGTCAATTGTGCGTGTAACACATGCACAGTATTTCAAAATTATGGAAACATTTTCATATGATAATTATTAAGTAAGTATTAATAAGAATTCTAAGTTTCGGAAAACGTATTTCATTCTGTTGCCATGAGAGACCTTGTTGAAAAATGGCAACTCCACAACATAAATCATATTGCATTCTGCAGCTTGCAAAAACAAACGCAGTAACAACAATAGCAAAGATTGTTCCATAGACATTTCCAAACTAAACATCTACCACAACGTAGGAATGGATGTGCTACCACTGCTGATCTGGCCTATCACCTTGGCCTCCAAGGTCACCAGACTTAACACTATGTGGCGACTTTCTTTTGGGGGTATGTGAAAGGCAGTTTGTGAGCTACCTTTACACCAAGATCTTGAAGAAGTAAGACATCAGATTGTTTATGGATGCAAATGCAGAAACTAAGATATGTTAGAGAGATGTGGCAAGAATTTTACTATAGTCTTGATTTTTATGCCGTGTAACAAGGAGTTCCCAAACTGACATACCAATAAAAATTTTGAGAATTTCTTAAACAAATTATATGTACAAAATTATTGTATCAATAATACCATATATATTCAAATACTCCATGCCATCGAATAATCCATGTACCCTAATTTTAGCAAAAAAAAAAAAAAAAAAAAAAAAAAAGTTGTAATTTGTGTTTCAAATAATACACACACCCCAGTTTTTCTTTGCTAAATTCCGGAAAAAATATGTGCAGAGTATCCGCGTATATAGGGTATTTATTTAATAATAATAATCATATGAAAGTGTTAACAATAGTTCTGAAGCCCGATGTATGTATCTTTTTTTCTTTTTCTAAGTTATCTTACAACAAAAGCTAGATTTCATTTTCAGAATGAAAATATGGGTTTAAATGCTTACATTATCATTTCAATAACCACTGCAGTTTTGTGGAACAATTTAATGATGATTATGGAAGTTCCACTGTATAATGTTTAATGCAAATGTGAATTAACTGCTGGGTTACATTATCAGCAGTAGTCTTAATCTACCATTACCATAGATAATCTAGATTCTACTGTACTTGCGATCTATTTAAAACATTTCATACTTAATAATGAACGATAGTTATGAGAGAAAACTCTGTTTCAGATAAAACAATTTTGGAGGAAAGCTTTCGGAACTTCATTCTCGTGGGATCTGGCTGAAAAAATAGCCCTGTGTAAATATCCATATTGATGTTAAGTTGAACAAAGATTAAAGTAATAAATTATCAATATAAACTTAACTCACTTGAACATGGGTCTCTGGCTGCTCTGCGGCTACCCATGATACATTGATGTATTCCTCTCCTATGAAAGGCCATCCTGAACTCTTAACATCATTCAAAGACGAAAGAACAACATCAATATCTATGTCTTTGTCATCAATTCTTGAAAACTTGCGCTGGTCAATCATTGTATATGATAGTGGAACATAGGGATTGGAAGGAGGGACTCCATTTTCCAATTGGAATGTCAACTTGTGCGAATGGTCCACTGTTCCTGGACAGTAAAGCTGCTGCTGCTCCCCACGACCATTGATTGTTGCCTATGGCACAAAAAAAGGCGACAACTCATAATTTTACAGCACATAATATATAAATGTTACAAAGTATTGCATTACTTTTATAAAAATGGAAATTGTTTACGATGACAACGATGATGATTTAAACAAAGTATCAAGTACTATGAACAAGCTGCATTCAGCAAAGCTATGTTATTAACTCTTCATTGTTCAGAAGAAGTCTATTCGTGAATATGTTTTGAATGACTGAAAATAGAGCTTTATTAAATGTGACTAAGAGTAGTGTATTTATTTTAAGATTTTGCGAGTTTTCGACTTGGTTGAATTCAAAACATCGGTCAAATGAATAAGAACCAGAACCAGTACCACAGCTAGTACCAGAGTTAATATTAGAATCAGAAACTGGCTCTCATGTACAAAGGACACCTACTATGTCTAAACAAAATAGAACACTTAGTTGCTTATATTCAACCAAAAATTATTTGAAATTTGTCTAGCTAAATATATTATTTTAAATAAAAATATCGTATGCAACAAATTCATATCTCCTTGCATAATATTTAGTCTCAGAACAACGAAACAATGTTCATGTTCTGGTTAAAAGCGGTACTGGTACAATGATACTAAATATTTTGTGGCAAATAATAATGAATACTGTAAAGTGTGTAATTAAACACATGCAAAATAAAAATAAGCAAGACGTGGCAACACAGCCTTGTAGAGACAGTTCTCTTAAATCTATGTTACAAGAAGAAAGAGGGCTTTTTTTTTCTCTTATATAGAGGAGGGATCCGAAGGCTTACACTGCAGCCTGAGGCTTATTGTGCTTACCACTCCTATTCTGTGAATGATTGGGTAGCCAAACAGAAAGCCGCATTGTGAATTTAACCTAGGCTAGGGTATGGATGATGATGATGATATGTGAATTAATGATTGTGATATGAGTCTGAGGTCCAATGCCGAAAGTTACCCAGCAATTCTGCTTCAATTGGTTGAGGAAGAACCTCGAAAAAACTTCAACCAGGTAACTTGTCCCAATCAGGATTTGAACCTGGGCCCGCTTGTTTCGTGATCAGACACACTAACCGTTACTCCACAGCAGTGGACAAGAGGACTGTTAGCAGCGCGGTTGCCAGACTCCTGGAACTTCCAACTTACTTTTTAATTAACTGTGCATTTAATCACAAAACGTAATATAGATTTTCTATTCATTTAAGTGTACCCTATCGACCCTTACAATCTGCAGGACTATTTCAATTCCACCCTGTATATCTATCTTACCAGCATAGGCGGAGAGAGAAACGTTTCCTTGGGGGGGGGGGGGGGAGGGGCAAAGCAAAACCATAGAATCCCCATATAAAGAGGTTATGGGGGACATAATTTACCTCCTTCCCCCCGTTATAGCTTGACCGTGGTACAGTATATCGGAATATGATTATTTAATAAATGTATTTTCGAGGGCATGTTTCTTACAATGTTACATCCACATCCGCGATGTTTCGGATCGAGTTGTATAAGGCTTGAACTGTGGGTTTACTACAAATTATAATAAAGAATAACTTAAAACAATCTCCCTTTTTTTCTCTTTTGTACAGAAACACATGCATACATCAATAAAACTACGTAACAGTGCTAACAGAAACTTTTTAATATAAAGTTTACCTTCCTGAAGATATCATAATTATGAAATGCAAACTCGAATTATTTTATTTAATCTCATCTTTAAGTTTACACATTATACGGGGATCACTTTTCTTTTTTCTGCATTGTTGTGCAGTACGTTATTCATATTTCTCCAAGTGGTAGCCTGAAAACCTGCAGACTTATACAGGCTGTTACAAAAGAAACATTACAGTGCTTCCATTCCTCAAATGAGGTACAGAAATTCTTATACCTTCAGAAATTTAAAATAAATATTATAGTCCAGACACATGATCTGAAGACATTAATTAATCAATTTAAGAACAGAAACTTAGTCATAAACAAAAGCAAAAAAAGATCTTTTGAATTCAATATTTTCTATAATGTTAATAGAAGAAAAGAGTTCAGACAAGTTTGGGGGGGGGGGCATTGCCCCCCCCCATCACCCCCCCGTAACTTCGCCTATGCTTACCAGGAATCAGTAGTAGTCTACAGATAAGGTCATAGGCCTACTAATGACGAATTTCTTGGTTGCTGCTATGGTGAGAGTACAGTGTTTGGATCGTTAGGAAAACCAGATTGTTTTTATGGGTCTTATCATAATTTTATTTTTTTTTACTGTATATGTTCCAATGTTTTTAACATGTAATAAACAATGATACCAGTATTGTTAATGCAAGTTATCTTGAACCTTCTGAGCGGGGACAGAGGGGCAGAAGGAAGGAAGCGCGTAACGCGGGTGGAGCCAACTGAGTTGTTTGCGCATGCTCCGCAGCATAATCTCTTGTCAAGAAACATAGAGCTATTTCCTTCACTGCGTACCAGTAGTGTTACCATGGAGCAGCAACCACAGGGTAGTAATTATGGTGAAATCACACCACCGCGGAGAAAAAGTAATGCTGTTATCCATAGCCGAGAAAGAGAAATTATCGCAAATATAATAAAATTAAGCGTTGCGAGGAGGAAAAATTAAACAAATATTTGCTGGAACCTCTTGCTAAGGAATATGAGAGAGCGGCTAAATACTCTGGCAAAAGTATTAGTTCCGTGAAGAGAATTAAGAATAATATTGAATTACAACCGAATGAACCTCACACTACTCGGGAAAGAATAGTTATGTAATGTTTAGAAATTATTGCTATAATAGTTATGTACAATAGTGTGTGTACTGTGAACGACATAATGAATTACTATTGTAAGTTATTATTTTCTTATAGTTCTACTAAACATATTATTTCATTCCAGAATTAGGACTTGTGTAAAGTTGAAGTGGACGACTTCGATCAACATGTTATTCGGGATACAATCGAAGAATTCTATCGTGTTCAGAAAGTAGTACATAGTCTATGATTAAGAAGATAATTCCGAATGGATGATGCCATTGACGAAATAATTAATTTTGGAACAAGCGATGATGGCAGCAATGATAGGGATATGGATTGTGTATAATTGTAAATTAATGTAAATTCAAATAATAAGCCTGTAAAATATTGTTATAAGAATATGTACATATTAGCTGAAGGGGTAAGTCATGCAGGCCTATATAATGTACAGAAGTAGCTGTAGTAACTCCTCCATTGCCGGTCCCCAGCCCGGATGAGAGAGGAGTGTACACGCGATTATATTTAAATACTTACTCATTACAAGTTAATTAAAGCTTGCTAAGAAACTATGTTCTCCTCTCAAAACCGGAGTATCGAGAGAAGATGATGTCTGTATTGAACCAAGTTCTTTTACAGTAGAGAGCCGTAAGGTAAAAGAACCAACGTTTTCTGAAAAGAGTCACGTTACCCGAGGGAGGGGCATCCTTGCCGTGCCGTTACGTTGATGAGTACACGCCGTACCAAGCAGTTCCAAAGACAGACTTAAGGGATGTAAGGTTCAAGATAACTTGCAATGACAGTACTTGAAAACACGTTTCAATTCTGACCTTTTATTTAATGGCAATACAGCCTCGTGATTTCAAACTTCTTTTGTTAAATAACTCTCTAACAGAATTTTGGATATAGGTACATTGAATTAAATCAACGTAGAACGAAACGAGGAACATGCTCTTAAATATTTCAATTCACTAGATATTACCTGCAGATGAACTTTCAGACCTGGTGTATCTACAAGCACTTTAGCTGGAACCGGCAGATATGAACGAATCATGTACAGAGGACACAGCATAGCCAGGATTTTCACTCCTCTTCCAATGTGCTGGCATAAAACACGGCACCAAACACTCAGGAACTGACCCCTGTTACAAAAGGAATATTCAATATAATGTTTATGTTTAGTCAAGAATCAGAAGATTGGTTGGAACCTTTAAGTGACACCAATTAGGCATCGCTCATAAGGCAACTAAACCAGAAGATAATGGGGTAGGGTGGCCAGTTCCTTTCCCCCTCCATTACAAACATCACTAGACTAGACGGAATTTCGGAAGGCGGTCAGCTGCTACATGCGCCATAGCATTTCTGGCATGTGACATCACAAGCTTGTACAGTAGATCCAATCAGAATCAGTCTATAACAAGCACTTCCCGAGTTCGTTTGTTCACGTGTGAGTGTTTCAATACATTGAATAAGTAAAACTAACATTTACTGTGTCTGTGTAAGATAAATAAATGGAAGAAGAGACTTTAAAAAGACAAGTATTGCACAGGCAGGCGTAGAAAATAGTGTTTAAAGTGTATAATTATTTTAAAAACTTTGACGAGCAGAATGCTGCAGGCCATCTTGATGCTGACTGCAACATTGCCAACGCGCAAGAAACGACTATAGAAGCATGTGGTGTGGGATTGAGAAACGTGCAAAGAATATTGTTAGTGAAGGAAAGAGGGTTTGTTTGGTGTCATGCTTACAGTAATCAACAGCTGAGGTCATTATTGTCTTTTGATAATTTAAATTCTCTCCTGTGCTATTTGTATAGCATATGGGCGTGAAGTACGATGTGGCAATGTTGTACGCTGCCTTGCTCTCTCCATCTGTCTTTCTCGACGCAAACGCTACCAGACTACCGCCTTCCAAATTACTGTCGACTCTAACTAGTAACAAAGGTCACTAATCAGACTTGAGTCGATATAATGTTAAATGCAAATATTTCTGTAACAAAAAATCATTTTCTCCCTAGATTTTAATACAAGGCTACTAAATTATCATTCTTTTGTTTATCACCATCAAGTTGACTGTATTCAAGTAAGAAGAAGTTGCTGCAAGTAATTCTTGTATGTGCTTACCTATCATGAAGGGGGACTTTGACAAGCCAGGGTTGTCCAGACTTGCAATTATCTCGTAGAGGAATGTCCCCTGACCAAACACTATCCAGTCCATGGAATCTGATTCTCAGAGACACCTTGCTGTTGGCATCCATCAGCATTGAGGGAGGAGTGCTCCTTCCCCATGCAATCAGGTTCTGTCCTTCACTTGGAGGAACAGAGCTGTCGTCCACGATAGACATAATACGACATTCCAGATGCTCTGCTAGAACGTTTGTTACAACCAACTGCCCAGACAATGTCACCTAAACATCAAATCAGATTTTAACATTGCACATCTTGTAATAAATTAACGTAATTCAAAATAATCACAAGAATGCTGTTGTGTTTTGATAGGAGATATCTATTGCCTAAGCATTTTAATACCACCAACTTCGACAACACTATACACTTCACACTGGCCAGCAGCATCTAGCTCACAGTTTGATCACAATGATATGGAAAAGTCTTGAACAATCTCGAATAATTCGGAAACTGTGATGTTAAAATGCTTAATCCCATAAAATACTTTCAATACAGCATTACAATTCTCTCTCTTCAGCAAGTCACAAAGTCTTTTGAGAAGAAAAAGAGGAATGAGGAGAAGATAAAGGAGAGGAAAAGGGTTAGAGAAAAGAGTAACAGAGAAAGAGCTGGAGAGAGGAAAGGAGAGGAGAGACAGTGGGAAAGACAAGGGACGAAGATAAAGTGAAGGGTGAAGGAAGGAATTAAGACATACAGACAGATAAGAAGAAGATACCAATGAAGGTTAAAGTAAAGAAAAGGCAGCACGCAATAAACTCACTCTTTTAAAAAGCAAACAGGAATTTAGATAGAAGGGAAATAAATGTCACATAGACGAATAGATATGTATTCTTCAGCTGACATAATTAGGAACATTAAATCCAGACATTTGAGATCGGAAGGGCATGTAGCACGTACGCAGAAATGCATACAGTGTGTTAGTTGGGAAGCTGGAGGGAAAAAGATCTTTGGGGAGGCCGAGAGGTAGATGGGAGGATAATATTAAAATGGGCTTGAGGGAGGTGGAATATGATGGTAGAGACTGGATTAATTTTTCTCAGGATAGGGACCGATGGCAGGCTTTTGTGAGGGCGGCAATGAACCTCCGGGTTCTCTAAGTGTCATAAGTAAGATGAATAGAGAAGAAAATGAGAAGACGAGATGATGAGAGGGAAGAAGTGTAAGCGAAGGAGACACTGGGGAAAAATGCGAGCAGAGGAAGTAAAATGGAGAGTAAGAGAAAAGCGATAGATAGAGAGAAGGTACAAAGAGACAGGAATTGAGGAATATAAAGTAAGTATATATATATTCATTAACACAAGTAATATACATACATACAGTACATGCATACATACATCCATACATACAGTACATGCATGCATACATACATACATACATACATACATACATACATACATATTCCTCAGTGATATAGTGTTAATGAAGATGTATAAGAGGAATTGAGGTAATGAAACGAAAAAGAGAAAGGAAGATATAAGAACAGTGAATGATAAACAGAAGGATGGAAAGAGACGAGAAAGAAGGAAAAAAGGAAGAAAGTGACAAAGGTGGGAGGTAGATAAAATGGAGACAAAGAGAGAATAGGAGATGGAAGGGAAACAGAAGAGAAAGGAAAGGAGAGAAAATATAGGAAAGAGAAAATAGGAAAGAAAAGGAGAGAAGATAGAAAAAGAGAAACAGAGAGAGGAGGAGATACACGGGAGGGAGAAAGAGAGGCAAGGAGAAAAAAGGAGGTAGGAGAGAAAGAGAGAGAGAGAAATGAGACGGAGAGAAGGAGGGGAAGAGAAAATAAGATAAGAGTAAAAGAGGGAGAAAGAGAGAGAGAGAGGGGGGAATGAAATAACAGAGAGAGGAAAAGAGAGGAAAGAAGATAGGAAGAAGGGAGAAAGGAGATAGAACAGAGAGGAAAAAGGGTAGAAGAGGAGAGAGAAAACAAAAGGGAAATAGGAGAGGGAGAGAGACCAAGGAAAGGAGATAGAAAGAAGATAGGAGGAAGGGAGTGAGAGGAAAAAAATAGGAAGTGGAGAGAGAGTGAGAGGAAAAGAGATAAAGAGCAGTAAGGAGAGACTGGGAAAGAAATGAAGATAAAACAGGGAGAATTTGAGAGAAGAGGAGATGGAAGGGACAGAGAAGGAGACAAAAGGAACATAAAAGGAGGAAAGAGGGGAGCATTAAGAGTAAATAAAGGGAGGAAAAAGAAAAGGGACAGAGCGGACGAATCCAGGTTCGCTTCCTTACAGTTACCTGTTTCTGAGTGGCTGAAAGTGACTTCACACTGACAACGACGCTCAAGTCTTGAGCGCCACAGTCAGATAAAGCACAGAGCTGCACGCCATCCGTGTCAATGCAGAACGGCTGAGACCACACCCAAGCCCCTTCCTCCACGCCTACACGCAGCACCTGTTTTGCTTTCTGGGTGCGCCACGAGTAGAAATGACACTGACGGCTGCCCAAGAGGATGTTCTCATCAGTTGATGCTTGGCCAAATCTTAACGGACGAGTCATGTCGTTACAGACCACATACCGGCTGATGATCACCTGCACATTAATGCATATATGCTCATTAGTTCACAAGATTTCGGCCATCGAAATACATTAATTTTCATTTCTTATTTTACGAAGCATGATCAAATGAAATCCATCTGCCCACCTCACATGGTCTGCTGTCCTTGAAATAAGATCACATAGTATGTGACATAATAGTCATCTTACATACATCAATCAAGAATAGTTTCGTTTTATACACAGCAAGTGTGTAGATGTCAGACACCTCCTGTTAACACAGATAGTGTTACTCCTAAGATGACCAGTGAGTGATGATTCATTTCTCAACAACAGAAGCTCTCGGCCATCCTCCTTACAGCCCCAATTTGTTACCATATGACTTTCATTTGCTCCCACCCTTAAAGAAAGTTGTGAAGGAACACAAATTTCATCTGATAAATCTTGAAGTGGAGCACCATTGTGTGTTCTGATGTCAAAAAAAAAAAAAAACATTTTTTTTTTTCTAAATGAGCATCATTCCCACACAAAATGTCTCGTAGATAATGAATATGAACAAATTCTGTATAAATTTAGGAGAAATCACTGTATTCAAACAAATAGTATGCACTTCAGTACATGACAATAATAGCCTATAGAGCGTTAGTTGGGAGGCCGAAGGGAAAAAGACTTTTGGGGAGCCCGAGACATAGATGGGAGGATAATATTAAAATGGATTTGAGAGAGATGCGATATGATGGTAGGGATTGTATTAATCTTGCTCAGGATAGGGACCGATGGCAGAGTTATGTGAGAGCGGCAATGAACCTCCGGGTTCTCTAAAAGCCATTTGTAAGTAAGTTTCAACTATGTGCCTGCAGATGACACCAAAATGTCATTCTTACAAAATTGCTGGTTGGCCTATTGTTGCATAACTCCATCCATATGATGAGAGAGTAAAAGGTGGAACACAACGGGCCTTCAAAGGGTACTTGATTTAAGTTATTTTGATATAAACTTCGATTATAGGGATTAGTAATTACTACCTACCAAATGCTCCTTCCTCAGAAATGGGATCTTTTACAGTGTTATAATTAACAGCTATTACCACACTAATTCTCGAAGTGAACATCAAAATGCAAGATGGAGCAATTTACTACAAGATTTAAAATCCATTCCTGATCTACCACGAAAATCTGCTGTGGCCACATTCAGACTGATTACTAGTCATGACTGTCTTACAAAACATCTACATCGAATCAGCTTATTGGACTCTGCTAAATGTTTATTGTGCAATAAAGAAGATACCATGGACATGGAACATCTAAAATCTGTGAATCTCTGGAAAATTTTATGGACCTTACATCTGAATATTGAGAAGCAAGAAGGAGAATGACTTTACTGTTGAATACTGAGCATTAAGGCGCGTCTCCACTATTAAACATTTAACAACAACATGTTAAATGTTAAATTGTTTACCGTTAACATCCCAACATGTTAATGCTAATTTCATTTAACACTTTGTCCACAATGTTAAACATGTTAAACTTGACTTTCTTTGCGTAGTCCACCATAAACAGTCTATGAGATTTTAATATAGATAGTGTTTTATTTTCAAACTTTGGACAATGGACTCAGATGATGATCTGACTTTTGTAATTGCCTCTATTGCTTGTTACAAGGCTTTGAAAAGGAGAATGTGGATGCGGCAATATCTTAGTAAAGACACTATGCAGGATACATTCTAAACGAGCTTAAAGTTGAATACAGTATGGATTTGGATTCAAAAAATTGCTGAGAATGTCAGAACACGATTTTAATATAGTGCTGCAAAAATACTTCCTGTTACATCAAAGAAATACACAATTTAAGAGCAGCCATTTCATCTCAATTAAAAAAATTACAGCGCAATTGATTATCATAGGACCTATGACATGATAGATGTTAAAGGAGTGGGTAATATCATATAATTATTCTTTCCGAAGTTTTACGAACGTTAACATACAACACCAAATACGACCATTACTGACGTCAACATAGCATTAACGTTTAGGTATGACGAGAGTACGAAAACTCTCTATTGTATTCTCGAGAACAATTAAATAATAATTCCAGTTCTCTAAAACAGTCGGCCTCCTTTGTTTTGTCTCTGTATTCTTTTGCAGACACATCCCACAAACAAAGCTTTTCCATCAGTGCATTAATTTTATTCTAATGTATTTTCTTTCGTCTAACACCAAGGACCAATGATAGTATAAAAATGATCAAGATACGCGCCACAAAATCGGAACTTATAGTTGTTGCTATGGAAACTGTACGAACTTTGCCGAACTGTACCGACGCTGCACGAGCAAATGAATTGACCTGACATGTTTTCCATTTCTGCTGGAAAACACGTCAACATGTTAATAGTGCTAAATTCAACATACTTAGTTAACATGTTAAGTCAATTGAGACTTGAAATTCCATATACATGTTAAATTCAACATGTTGTTGTTAAATGTTTAATAGTGGAGACGCGCCTTTAGACACACACACACACACACACACACACACACACACACACACATTGTTAGAATAACAAAAAGGATTTCATTGAAAATGTCTGGAGGTAACTCCAAAAGACTGACAAGAACCAGAGTAAATTGAACCAAACTGAACCGAACCAAAATCAAAATCAACCCAACCAACCATCATCTGAGAATATTCATATGAGAAAAAATTAAACTCACCTGACACTCATCATTTGGGACAGGTGTATCTCCATCTGTATCAAAACTATTCAGTGCTTGGCTCCACACTTGCGCAGATACAGCCAAAGTGTGTCCGATTGCTGGCCCCAGTCTGATAGCTATGGGCTTCGTAACACAGCTCAAAGCAGTAGTCTCACTGATAGTCAGTTGCACTTTAGCTTGAAAAGGCTCAATGGCATTCTGTTGTGTCAGATAGGCGTAGTCAATGATATCACAACGGACGTGACCTCCTAGCTCCACCATGGTGGTGTCCCCACTCGACCAGGTGCACACGTACAGAGAAGAGTTGTCCAGAGCGAAGGACATGAAGCACTGTGACTCCGGAGTCGACTGGTCCACAGAGAACTGTTTCAAGGGCGACGGTAATGGTTTAGCTGCACTACCTGTGGTCATGTGGTTATACAGAGCAATCTGCAAACAGAAACAATGAAAAATTAACTTCAGGAACAATTTTAACCAAACAGCTACAGTAGTACTACCACAGTCTGCTATATAGTCACGAAGCTTGGGATGATTTTTTGCATTTCTCGCGATAGTTGCTAGCCGCTTGGAGCACTGTGAGTATACTAGGAACAATAGACCGAGATCGTGTGTCATCGTGATTTAATACAGGTCGTAAGACAGACCATGTGACTCGCTTAACCTGATCACAAAGGGTGGCGTTTCAACCATATAAATTAGTTGGAATGCATAAAAAGTAACATATATTTCTCTAAAATGTAGTGTAATTGCATTAATAAAATTTAAAACAATGATTATGAAACACTTCAGACATAACTCACTTGCGAGTTAAGGTGTAATATTATTTTTGGTGTGAAAATTATGTTGTTCGTATGTGTAATACCTGCCTTTATTTCGATTAAATATTGCGAAATTCTTGTACATTCATTTATGCACGATTCAATAATTTTCAGTTGCACCGCACGGATATTTAAATATGTTAAAATTACATGTTATGTTTACTGTACCAATTGCCCCTTTCTGTCTAATTTTAGTGGTCTCCAATGCCCTGCCATTATATATGTATGTTATGTCATATGGAAATTATAGGTTATGTTTACTATATTTAACTTATATTCCTATATTCGCAATTATACATTATAATTAAATATAATGTCTTATATGATATCCCGCACATTCAATTTGTCGGTATTTTAATACTACAATTGAGTACTGAATTACTGTATTTATCTACTACCTAAGAGACGAAGTAGGCCCTAACATAATCGTACGTACCTACACTAATTTCATAGGGGTGGTATGGTAAATTTTCTGTCTACAATTAAGGAAGGTAGATGTGCTAAATTAAAATCACAATATAAATTACTTTTTATTAACCCTCAAAATAGCTTCAATTCTAAACTTAAAATGTTGATGCAAACAGATTATGTTAACATGTAAAATTCTCTTCGCATTAAAATAACACAGTTTTATAATTATTATTTCTGCAATATATTATGCAACAAGAAGTGAACGGAACTTATGGACACATTGCACTAAATAAAACTTAGCAATGATACATAATAAAGTTATAATATAATATTTCACTGAGCTCCATACACTGAAATAGAAAACCCAAACATACATTACGGCCTGGTCTAGATCGAAAAGACATGGACTGTGACGTATTTCGCATTGTTGTGAAAAGCTGTGTTAGTTATCGGTTGTAATAACTGTAAATGGCTAAAATACAATAATCTGAATAATAATATGGGACAAGAACACGTTTGTAGTACTATAAATTATAAGAAAAGGAGGTTAAAGTTATCCTTCTTCCGAAAGCTCCAGGAAGGTGATTTTATAAAATATAATATATACTTTATGAAAATAATAAATTGTCTTACTTTTCACGTGCTATATTATTCTTCTCTAGTGTTAATATTATATTATATAATTCCATTGCCGCTGAAATTTAAATTTTAGTTCCTATTTCATTTTATTTATTTTTTTTATTTTCTATATTTTTCTTATATTAATATTGTATTATATAATTTCTGTAACTGTAATTTTAATTTTATTTCCTATTTTATTTTATTTTATATTCTCTTATATGCTTATTAATATTATACCTGAACTGTGACCGAACACGAGCGCTGCTCATTCAGTCTCAAATTTTGTTAATACTACTGTATCTACTTTTTTATATTGGTTGTATTATTTTATTTCTATTTCTCTTGTTTGTAATTATATTCTTTATTCTGTATATTTAAATTTAAATAAATAAATAAATAAAAAATTTAGTGTCAACTCCCATTTAAGATTAATTATGTCCCCAGAAAAACGTTAAATAGGAGTTCTACTATACCAGTGGCGAAGCCAGTAAGTATTTGAAGAATGAGTAGATATTACTATATCCTAAAACATCTTCCAGTACCCATTTTTATGATTCTATAGCCTTTCTTTATGTTTATCTACTCTCCCATCCTGTTACTAAATTATATTCAAACAATTTACAATATAAAAGTCTCATTAATTTTGTCACTGAGAAATTGTTAAAAGTAGTTAGATCTTGTTATGCTCACTTAAAGTGCGGGAAAGTCTTAATATTCCTTGTTGGTCGCTGTGGGAGTTGCTAGAAATTCTTTCTGCCATCAAAGAACCTGCCATTCATGCACTTTCTGAGAATGAGCGATTTTATTTTCAACAAGCTGGCCCACAACCACACTACCATCAAGATCATACCAGGTCAATAAATTGGACGAAGGGGTGTTCTTGAGCACTCTCCACACTTGCCTGATTTAACTCCACTCAACTTTCACTTATGAGGGACTCTAAAGAATGTGATGTAACACAGAAAACAAGCTATATTAATGGAGCAACATGAAGAACTTGAAGTGGCGTGTGCAATCATCACAATGGACACAGTGATTAATGTTGCACATGGAACAGTTCAATGAACCCATGTGTCCGAATGTTAATGGAGTGCACTTTGAGCACTTGTTGTGACAGTAGTTGTTAAATATGTCTCACAGCCATCCACTGATGCCTGTATCAATTTAGTAATAAAGTTTATACTCGGATTTTTTTTACTCAGATTTTGAAGTGTGTATACATTTTTTGGATCCCTCTAAATGTGTACTGCATTCCTGTACCTGTAAAGACGAAATGTTGAGAGCAGCTTGAAAGGACGGAACTTGATGAGGGGCAAAGAAGGAATCTACCCTCATACAGGCAGCCAGAGCACGTGGAGATACCAGAATATTTCTGGAATCCTGTGCTTCATCATCTTCATCTGTCTGCAGAGACAGCTGCACTCTCCACGTACAGGCAACAACCTGGAAACATCATGGGCCATGCTCGAAGGTAAGTTGTGTTGATAGGGTCTGAATCCAGAGGTAACAAGAATAATCAATAGATCAGTGAAACAAACAAACAAACAAACCTGATGTGGAGGCACTGGAAGTTCCAAGCGACACATTTCTGATTCTGACAGTTGGAACTGAGCATATGGCTGGTAGCAGGCTCGACAATCACTCCAATATTGCAATGAGCATAGCACCTGACCCTTTGGTTCCTTTCCTGCATGATCCATTGCTACCTGCAATATAAATGGATATGGATCATTTTCGTTAGTAATTTCATCATAACAAAGATGATTAAATTTGTGGAATGTTAAAATTGTACTTGTTAACCAGAAATAGTTATATTATTTTATGCAGATAATATCCATTCATAGCATTAATTCGAAATAATAAAATTGGCTTCAAAGGGTTGCTATTGTGATGAAATGTAAAGAAAACTGTAAAAAGGAGCAAAAAGGACGTTCCTTATTTTTATTGTGTTTATTGCAATTGAAAGTGAAGTAGAATAAGCTAAAAGATCCAAAGCTTTTTCAGTGAGTGAGCGAGCGATTTACTAAAAGAATGAAATGACTAAATGAATGATTGAATCAATCAATCAATCAATCAATCAGAGAATTAGCAAATCAATGAGTGGAATGGGATAAATAAATGAATCAATGAATAAATACCATATTTTCTAGAACACCCTGCGCCTTGAATAAGTCATGCACACAAATTTTGAAAGGGGAAAAAGAACAACTTTTAACATGACAAATTAAAAACAATTAAACACAAATATAGTTCAGCTAGCGATAAATAAAATCTTAACCTGGAACACAACGCATTTCAAACCTTCCTATGCGACTGCAATGCATGCATGTCATTATCTTGTTTAATTGGCCATTTACATGATATCCTGGAACATTAGTAACATGTGTCATGACTTCAAGTTTCTCTGCATCTATGATAATTTTAAGTTTCTCGCTGCAAGTAAAGGATTGCAATCTCATACCTTTAGTGGTAGACCTAATCATTTTCAGAGATGAAAATGTAAGCTGCACAAATTATACACTTATTGCACTTGAAATTGATTCTGATATATGTATGTACAAACGCATGCTGGCTGCAAAAGGGTATCTGTCGGATACGGGGGGGGGGGGGGGGAGCCATTAATCCTTCCCACTGAAGGCTTTAAGGAACCAACCTGGACAAATACCCAATGTCCCATCCCTACCTTCCCGTGGTGCAGCTGTTAGTAAGCATAATTTTACAAGCTGAACTAAAGGGAGGGGCTACTCATCAATTAGCACTGGTCAGCTTGATGAGTTAATGACTGAATTTGGTATAATTTTCCTCTATCCAATACCTAATTCCCTCTTTACCCTTTCCTATCCAGTCCTCTGCCTGAACTCTTACTTTCTTCGACCCTGATGGCATTAGAGAATTCGAGGCCTAGGGGTTCATTTCCCTTTCCTTCCTCCTCTTTCTACTTTTCTGTTCCTAGTGCTGACCTGCTATGGCACTAAAATCGTCCTCCAGTGGCTTAAGGAGGGAAAACTGGTGATCAACAAGATCTCCCAGCTAGGTCCAATGGACCCATTGACCAATGGCAGGTGTGGTCCTCCAGACATTCTGGGGGTTGTGTGTGAATGAAGTAGCCACCAAAACGTTAAAATATGGTGTTCACTTAAATCGGCTACAACTTGCCATTTTCACCTCAAAATCTGTGCTTCACTGGTTGGCCATGATAATATCTTTGAAAAATATTGAAGTGCAAGAGGTCAAATGACTTTATTGTCAAACGCCTGGCATTAGAAAACAACAACAACAACAAACGCATGCTAATCCAAACGCCATTTAACAACATTAACAATTGAAATACTTGCGTGGGAAGATAATGACATGTGCTACCACCTTAGGAGTTGCGATGAAGACATATTGGGCAATGTTGTCAACTTCACCTCGAATAAGTCACACTCCCGTATTTTTTACTTGTATATTTCGAAAAAAAGTGCGCGGGTATTCGAGAAAATACGGTAAACAAATAAATATATAAATAAAATAAATATTATACCTTGAATGGCACAGGAAAGATGTCGACACGAGTGAGAGCTCTAGGCTGAGGGTATCTCCACGCCATGGTAGGTGGAGCCTGCCAAAATACTACTTGGTAGGGCAGAGGCACATCATCCCGAGAGGACCCACTGCTTGCATCCACGAACTGAAAAGCTCCAGCTCTCAGATCATCTCGATAATGTTGGTCTTGGTCCACTGAATGGTGAGTGAACTTCATCATTTCTGTTTCACTCTCTGATGTAAATAATTTCAGAAAGGGCTCGTACTCCGACCAAATCAAATGCAATGAGCGAAGATGTTCTGGACCAACATCGATCATGATGCAATCAGATTCTGCTGTAAGCTGTACCTGTTGTATTGCATAAGAAAGATACACAAAATTAAGAAATCACACCTTTTTTCACAAGTTACATCCCTACAAAAAGCAAAGGACAATTTCTATTATATGCCACAAAGTCAAATGTAAGAGAAATATTAATCTTTTTGTTTTACAGATTTAATTTTGAACAACATTCTAAACTTCTTTCAAAAGTTACCTAGCATCATTGAAATTAGTGATAATGTGATGATATTTCGACGAAAGTGTTTTATACGGTAGCTTAAAAGAATGGGAATGTAACTCAATCAATAGTAAAACAAAAACAAAAAACTTTGTATCTCCTGAAACAGACTAGAACCAATGATTTTAGTATGTTTACTATGACAAGAGACTAGCAACTAACTTTCGAGCAATCGAACTCTCAGCTGAACTGTCAATCTGGTCGCTGTAGAAAAGTCGAACCACAGCTATGACAAATGCCATTTATGGCTCATTTTGACATGCTTGACCTAGGGACACAGACCTTAGTTTGTGGACTTCTTATATTACGAGAAAAAAAAGCAGTGTGTTAGCGGCAATGTTTACAGACTGCTGAAACTTCCAACTCAATTTTCTAATTAACCATACATTTAATCACAAAACGTAATATAGATTTTCTATTCATTTAAGTGTACCCTGTCATGCCTTTCAATCTGCAGGATTATTTCACTTCCACTCCGTTTTAGATAGGCCTATATATATATATATAAAACAAAATCTGTTTGAGGTCGTATACCGACATACAGACAGGTCTGTACATGCTTCCCTACGCAGATCAGTCCTACTGCTTAGCTTCCTCAGGACAGGCACTCCGCACTACCATCATTAAGGGACACTAGCACTCAGTTTTTACAAAAATTGGTCAAAAAATCAATTTTCAGTTTTTTTTGTACGAAAATATTTTTGGGCACTTAGGAAGTTGATAATAAGAGGTTTTCGCCTCTACGTCGTCTTTGAAGTCCAGGAGCGATTTTTATATAGAACTACTCCATATGTCAGCATTGTATCTCTTTTCACAAGTTTGCCTTTTGTCCAAACTACATTTCTGAAGTTCAAAATGCTCCTTGCACATGCAGTTTTAACGAAATTCAATGAAAATATTTATGTGTATCCATACATATATTATCTGAGATCTAACGTTGAGAAATGTTAAGTATCTTGAAAATTAGGAGCTAAAAAAATTATTATGTAAATAAAAAATATTAAGAAAGAAATGTTGTTGTCTAGTGCCTTGCATTTGGCAATGAAGCCATTAGCAGAGAAAGAAATGTCTGATGGTCAAAAATGTATTGTGCCTAAACTAGCCTACGTATGATGAAGGATGAGTGGAACAGAGAAAAATTCTCTCTGGCACCGGGATTTGAACCCGGGTTTCCAGCTCTACGTGCTGAAGCTCTATCCACTAAGCCACACCGGATTCCCATCCCAATGTTGGATTGATTCCTCTCAGTTTAAGTTCCATCTCTTGGGTTCCCTCTAGTGGTCTACCCTCATGCACTGCGTCATAGATGTATGACAGTGGCACAATGTCCACACATGTGTAGAGGTACACTTGTTATGAGAGGATTCAATCCGACATCGGGATGGGAATCTGTGTGGCTTAGTGGATAGAGCGTCAGCACGTAAAGCTGAAAACCTGGGTTCAAATCCCGGTGCAGGAGAGAATTTTTCTCTGTTCCACTCATCCTTCATCATATGATGACGCAGAATTTCTGCACGGAAATATCATATGTACTTCGGTACACCATAATAATATATATAGCCTACATATCATAGATTTCTCAACGTTAAAATATTTCCCGTTAATCAGGGTCCGCATTAAAAAAATATGAACTTGCTGTATTTAAATGTAATGCATTTGGAACATTTTGATTATAATTATCATTAATTTGCATAACTGAAATAAAATTAACTTCGAAACTACCAGTCTGATTGAGCTCAAAATTTACACACACCTTATTCTTAATGCATCTAACAAACAGTTAAAAAATGAAATAAACTGGATTAAAATTATAAAAATTTCAAAACTCAGTACTAATGTTCCTTAAGCTGACAGAACATTACTACCTGGGATTTTAAATTCAGTTACAATTTTCTAGGAACTTTGATTACCTGAGGTGGTGAATCAACTAACAGCCATGGCTCCCATGCCAGACACACATCCACATTACAGCTCCAAGGATTCAGGAGAGGTCGAGAGAATCCCTCACAAGCGGTGGTGAGCATCAAGCAGTTGATGGACAGGTTGCCTGCCACTCTGTCCACCTGCCCACGGACAATTCGATTCACAGCCCCTGTTAACCCAGCAACACTCATGACCACGTCAGCTCCATGTTTGGTTCCTGAGACTTGGAATACCAACTGCTGGCTTGAGATACTCACACCAGAGACACCACCTGCAGCAAATTAAAAAGAAACATCAACCACAATCTTCCAAAGAAATATTCCTGTTTTATTAATGATGATAATAGTAAGATACACTCGAGAGGAAATTAAAGGCAGAATAAATATGGGAAATGCCTGTTATTATTCGGTTGAGAAGCTTTTACCATCTGGTCTGTTCTAAAAAAAACTGAAAATTAGAAGTTATGAAACAGTTATATTACTAGTTGTTGTATTGTATTGTATTGTATTTATTAACATTCCATGGTATTCATACAGCTAGAATATGGAACAAGTCAAAAAACTTAATACTACTATAAAATCTTAATTCATAGTCACAGTCTAGATGAAATATATACAGATGAGATTTACAATATAGTCTACTAGTACAACACAAAGTTTTAGTATCAATTTCATGAAGTGTTATTGAATGTCATGAATTCACCTACAGAATAGAAGGCATGAGAAATTAGGTACTTCTTCAATTTGGCTCTAAATAATTTTATGTTTTGAGTTTCATTTTTTATATCGATAGGGAGGCTGTTAAAAATTTTTACTGCCATATAACGCACTCCTTTTTGATAGCATGATAGACTTGCCGATGGAGTATGAAAGTCATTCTGACATGTATTTATGCTATGAACTGTTGAATTAGTTACAAAGTCTTCACGATTACATACGAGGAAGATTATTAATGAAAAGATATACTGACAAGCCATGGGCATTATTTGTAGTTTTTTGAAAATAGTCCTACATGATTCCCTAGATTTGGCACCTACTATTATTCTAATTACTCTTTTTTGTAATAGAAATATATTGTTACTATCTGTGGAATTTCCCCAGAATATTATTCCAAAACTCATTACCGAGTGGAAGTATGCAAAGTATATTGTTTTTAAGGTATTGATATTTACTATCTTTTGCATAGATCTAATAGCAAAATAAGCTGAATTTAATTTGGGGGTAATTTCTTTAATATGATTTTTCCAAACACATTATCGATTTTTAAGCCAAGAAATTTGGTTGTTGTTGTTTCTAATAGGGATCTATTATTAATTATTGCGCTAGAAATTTGCGAGGTTGAATTTGGACAGGATTTAAATTGAATTTGCATATTTGTGAAACTTGGAGTTAAGGGTGTTTGAGAATAAGTTGCTTAGGAAAATATTTGGGACTACGTGGGATAAAGTTACAGGAGAATGGAGAAAGTTACACAATGCAGAACTGCAAGCATTGTATTCTTCACCTAACATAATTAGGAACATTAAATCCAGACGTTTGAGATGGGCAGGACATGTAGCATGTATGAGTGAATTCAGAAATGCATATACAGTGTTAGTTGGGAGACCTGAGGAAAAAAGACCTTTAGGGAGGTCGAGACATAAATGGAAAGATAATATTAAACTGGATTTGAGGGAGGTGGGATATGATGCTAGGAATAGGGACCAATGGTAGGCTTCTATGTGAGGGCAGCAATGGACCTCAAGGTTCTCTGAAAGCCATTTGTAAGAAAGTAATCAGTAAGATGATACATCATGATCATGACCAATTGGTTGGTTAGTTTCTAATGCCTGCAGATGGGATCAATTGAATCTTCCTGGACTCTGTAAAATGACAGTAAAGTAAACCTTCAATTCAACGGAGTTTGGATTTAATGGACTTTTTTGAGGACTTTTTATTATTATAGGCACTGACCCCATTTTAGGTAATTTTAGGTACTATAAAACTACTCCCAATGAGTATAATTTTCCATAAATTGCACACAAATGCAATTATTTTGCACATTTTCTTAAAGGAACTAAATAGGCATTTATCTAAAAATCCGAGGTCTAGTAATGAGATAAAATGTAGTCCTGTGTCAAGCAGTGATGTGATTTTTCGCCATGCTATTGTCATTATGATTGGTCGCCAGCTGAAGAGAATAAACTGTACATTAGTCCTTGTAACGTGGTGATCTGTCATCTAGCATCAGAGAAATGGAATGTACACTTAACATCTACATTATATGTTTAAATTATAGTATTATATTTTAAAATATTGTTTTTAAAAATTCGTGATTTAATGAACTTTCGATTTAACGGACATTCCTTTGTCCCCAATAGTTCATTAAGTTGAGGGTTTATTTATTTTTTAATTTCAGTTCTGAGGTATGGGTATCTGAAAGGCAATATTCATTTGCAATGGATGGCGCGCATGCACACACGCACGCATGCACACACACTTTTTTTACATGTAACAGAATCAATACATACCTATCTTTTCTAAAATACCAGTATCTGATTTCTTAGTGTCTGCACTTGAGGATTCATGAGACAGATTAGAACTTCTTGCAGAGCCAGTCTGTACATTAGAGAACTCCATTTTCTGAATTTTTCTCAGTTCCTTATTCTGTATTCTCAGTCGCTTATTTTGTTGTTCAGCAGTGTCTACCTCAGTTCCAAGATCAGAAGAATGGGTGCAAGTATCAAACGAATCCTTTGAGCTTTCCAGCGTTATTAGTTCAAAGCTAGACTGTGATTCTGATGATACAGTCTGATGTGTGCAAGATATAAAATCCTAGAAGGAAAATCAAAACAGATGTCTATAAAACATGTGGATTCATAATCTCGCTGGTCCCTCTATGTGCTGTGAATCTGATGACATACCAGTTAGAGGTATAGAAATTAAAATGTGTATTGATTAAGACAAGATCAACTGAGAATAGTCAATGATTTCGTTGTCAAGTACTCTTATAAGAATCCAACCCACAATTCAATTGTATACTTCAATTAACAATATTATAACGAATAATTTCGAGGGAAAAATTGTTCCGGGGCCAGGCATCGAACCCAGGACCTTTGGTTTAACGTACCAACGCTCTACCAACTGAGCTACCTAGGACCTCTATCCAACACTGATCCAATTTTTTCCCTCTATATCCACAGACCTCAAAGCGAGCTGACAACCGTCAAACAACCAGCTTCGAGTGCACACTAACTCTGTGTGACTTAAATTGTGGCTTTCTGTTAACGAACATTGACATGTATTATGCAAATCAAGATTTCAGGTATAACTCCCTGTAAAGTTGATTTGAATAATTTCGAGGGAAAAATTATTCTGGGGCCAGGCATCGAACCCGGGACCTTTGGTTTAACGTACCAACGCTCTACCAACTGAGCTACCCAGGAACTCTATCCGACACCGATCCAATTTTTCCCTCTATATCCACAGACCTCAAAGTGGGCTGACAACCGTCAAGCAACCAACTCCGAGTGCAAACTAACTCTGTGTGACTTAAATTGTGGGTTTGATGCCCGGCCCCGGGACAATTATATATAAGTTAAGATATACTGTATATTTCATCTTATATTAAACAAAATTCTATTTCATTTTAAGTTTCGTTTCTCTTTATGTTAAATCATGTTCTGATCACAGTGAAGTTACAAATGGAAAGAATTTCAGGAGATCTGGAATCAAGTAAGTTAAAAACCTCTGATGTTACTATACCCGCCCATTTAGGCTAACCATTTTGTTCTCTGTAGCACGGTTGCATTACATGTATTAGATGTCTACCAGTTAGGTTAATCAGACACTGCCAAAACTGGCCAAACTGTGTTCCAGGTATAGTGAAAATTAGCTGCTGCAAGTCATGTTAACTGATAACCACTTTCATACATAGTTAAAATGAGTGTGGTGCTCGTTTGACATATTAATTGTTCTGTGCATGGTTCACCGTGTAATATTGTGTAATATGGCGAATATTCGATATAATTTAGAACACAAAATATTCATTTACAACAGTAAAAAAAAAAAAAAAAAAAAACATTCTTACGAATCCTGCAAGAACAAATTTCGTCGTAATTATCCCTGGATAGTACAAGTTCCACCATGACAAACAATTTTTAAGTTAATGAAAAAAATGAAAACGTATGGTATTCTTATAGACAAAAGTATACAAAACATAAGCGCAATTCTGCTTTAATAGAGGAGAAATTTAACGACATGGGTGAAGATTACGAAACGAACTTCAGGCAGTTTCACGCTTTTTTTCAACAGAATTAACGCTTGTTTAACATAGAGAGTAATGGTGAGTACTGTTCGATTACAGTAGAATCCTGATTATCCAGACTATACCGGCCGAGGGCAATCCAGATAAGCAAAAATCCGGACAATACGGAAGAGGAGTGTGCTATGTCGTTTTTGATCCTGCAATTTTAAAGAGATAAAAGTCGACCTAGTAATGTAGAAAGACGTTACTCACATGTACATAATAAACGAGTTTTTATTCATACAGTAACACAGTACAGTATATAATTGACTTTAAAAAACTTTATTATTCATCTTGATTACACAACTTTTAACACTGTATCACTTCGGAATATGTATGGTAAGACTTTCCTGCATTAAATTTCAACGTACCTCGTTTACATGTTTCGACCTATTTATGGGTCATCTTCAGAACTGGTCATTGTTGGTCTTGGCGCCACTTGTTCTGTTTCCTGTGAGGGTGTGTTCCTGTGGTATAGTGTAGAGTCAAAGAGTGTGTGTGTTTTGAAGTTGAGTTGTGTGTTGAGAATTTCGTTGGGGTGTGTTTTTGAACGACCAGTTCTGAAGATGACCCATAAATAGGTCGAAACATGTAAACGAGGTACGCTGAAATTTAACACAGGAAAGTCTTACCATACATATTCCGAAGACTTTATTATTGTTCAGTACTGTATATACGTATACTAACGTAATTTAAAAAAAAATTGATCCGGATGACATGGAAGGCCAGATAATTGGGACTCTACTGTATTTATAATAAGTAAGTTATTAAAAGAAATACAACAGTATGGACTTGTCAGAGTTGGATGCCATAGTTGAATTGATAAGATGGCACCAAGTAGTGAATTACGAGAGGTCCTAATGACTTCAAAATCATCCCAATATAAGAAGGTTGCATAATAAGCGTAAGCCTGTAGACCCTGACTACAGGCCCTCCTCCGAAAAAAAAAAGTATAACAATAAAGTAAGTTATTTAGTATTTATTGCTACATACAATACAAAATAAATAAATGCATATTGCTGATGTAGCGCACACCCATTTGAGCAAGCTCATGTTAGAGGCCAGTCCCTATAAATAACTATTTTGTACTAAATGAAACACAACAAACATTCAATAAAATTACAAAACACAGATAATAAACGAAGATAAAAGTGAAAAATCAAGTCAAGAACAGAATATAAGTTGAAATGAATAAATAATATATTGAAATTAAGAAAAAGGAAAAAGGGACAAGAATAGTAAATAATTTGGTTAATTTTTTCTTAAATTTATTAAAATGAAAATAACCTAGGTCAGGATTTATTATCAAAATAGAGTTGTATAACCTAGGCCCGTAACTCTGACTACGATTTATTCCAGTGGTTGTTAACATTTAGGTTCAGCTAAAGGACATATCAAATTAAAATATATAACATCCAAACGGCATAGCTCTTTGCTGACAGCAAAACACTACCAGACCAACTGTTATTTCATGACATAAACATAACCTTTCCCTATTAATAATTTCAATGTACCCCAAAAGGACTACAATAACACAAAGAAGATGGCTTATCTTCGATCTGTACTCACATAAAAGCAATGCACCACTTTTCTCTGGACAGCTTCCATGAACGTCCACTGTGGAATGCTGCAATGTACTTTTGTAGGACGTCCTAATTCCAAGTCAATTTTGGAAGCCTTTCCAATAGATTCTGACCATTTCACAGTGAGAAATGCTGGCGGTATTCCTGTATCAGGATGTGGATCGCCTCCTTTAGTCTCCAACAAAATGTAAGAGAAGTCATCTGGACGTGGTATTCCTCTGGGTATGACGTAGTCTTGTTCCGATAATCGTATACTCATATCGAAACAAGATATCTGCAGATTAATAATTCGTAATAAAATATTAAAACATTTTTCTTAATGTCACAAACATCAGTTAACCTATGACAGGCATAAACATCTATGGATGTTAAAATTGGCTATTTAGCTATTGCTGTGTTATCTATCATTAGGGACACCACAAAGCAGTGAATAACATACATCAAAGTCGGTAAATAAAACTACTGCATTTCGTGAAAAAAAATCGTTATTTAAATATGCTAAAGATAAAGGAAACTACTCTGAAATGGCCATATAGTATAAGGTATATTACCTTTTTTTAACTTCTTAAACAAATTTGAACACTGTGAAAGTTCTGAAGTTTTTAGACTGTTATTCTATTTAAAAACTGAACTGTTTACGATAAACATGAAATAAAAAGTGTAAATAAACTATACAATTTTACAAGTGTACCTGCATTTTTCTCATGAAGGATAATGATAGGAAAGCATGTGGTTGTGCCATTAGCACGTACAGCAATGGCTGAATTCTTTTTCGAGGGGGTAGTGCGTCCTCAACAGAGCCCTCCTCCGAACCTGCTTCATAGCCAATGTCGTCATTCTGATCATACTGAAATTCAAGAACACGTAATGTTAGCAGCTGTCCTAATTACAGTCTATTAGCACACAGGCATGTAGTGAATTTATAAAAGAGTATGTTTAAATTAAAAAATTAATTTAAGGGTAAAGATTTACTCTAGAGTAACCATTCTTTTTTCATTTTAAAGCTTAATATATATAAACACATCACTAAAAAAATGAAAGAGCTCTGATAAATAGTGTTATATTTATGACTGCTTGAAGATAGGCTATTTTACTATCATTTTGCATGCCATAATGACCAACTCCCCTTAATAAACTTCCTCGTATGTAATCGTGTAAACTTTTTAACTAATTCAGCAGTTCATAGCATAAAGGTACGGTCACACGTCGCTACTTTTGCTGCGCAACTTTTGTACAGCAGCTGCAAAAGTTGCATGTCGTGTTCACACGTAAGCCAAAAGTAGCGTGCTGCACGCTACTTTTTGTGCAGCGCAACCCGAGTGCAGCAAAAGTTGCAACTGGAGGTTGCGAGTCTGTTCACACACACAAGGCACTACTTTTGCAGCCGCAGTCATGCTGCAGGTTTCCATCTCCGTGTTGACTTCCCAATATACATTTTGTGGTTATGTTTGCATTATTAAGAAACTCATGCAAAAGCTTACTTATCTATTATTTGCTTTTCTGTCCTAACTAGTATTCAGAAATTGGCATTATTTTTACTATAAAGCTTTTAAAAACGCCTATATACTTAAATGATAACCAACAGCACATTCACGTAATCAATGTTGGCAACTCTCCTGTTTGAAACTACACTACAGAAAAAAAAAAAAAAAAAAGAATTATATCGTCAGCAGATATGCTCAGACTGTGTTGTGCATTTAATAACTGTTACAAATAATTTATTTTCATCACATCTAACATTAAAATATATCCAAACAATAAAAATATCATTGGCACATTTGGGTGGCAACACTGGTCGCAACCGCAGCAAAAGTTTCAACAAAACCGATATCAAAAATGCTGAGGCTGCAACCCTGAGAACCCTGTTCACACGTCGCTACTATTAAGCTGCGCGCAGCATGGAAAAGTAGCGGGCAGCAGGTTCGGCAGCCGCTACTTTTCGGGTTGCACCGTTGTTCACACGTCGCAGTACAAGAGTTGCGCAGTTTTTTGTACTGCAACGCTGCAAAAGTAGCGACGTGTGACCGTACCTTAAATAGGCGTCAAGAAATGATTTTCATATTCCATGTAAACAAATACAATACGATACATATAGAATTTGACAAGGAAAAATGACTTGCAATATACTTTGCACTCTATTTTTCCCTACATATAAAATGTATAGTACCTTGTTATGAACATGTTTAGCAACAAGCTTCTGCTTCAGTCTACTGGAAAAGCAGTTCAGTTCACTGTTATCTCCTTCCAGTACTTCATACAGTGTGAATGAGATCTTGCCAGCAGTGAGCAGAATCTCGACTGGAACAACATCACGGCGTCTGTGTTCATTATTGTTCCACAAAGCATTTTTGCGGGAGACAGTTCGTTTGCTTGTTACCTCCTAGAAAAAAATACAAGACAATGTATACAGATCTTTAAATTAGTCGACATCATAAGTAACTTTGTATACCAGCGGCCTACTTCTATAGGTGAGCTGAAACAAGAGAACCACTCCATGCAGAAAGAGCTTCAGTGCGTAATTTATCAGAACCTATGATGTTGATAAACAAGTACACATATCTCGAAAGATGTTAATTTTAGCACCCATGTTTATTACATTTTGTTTTTTTGTTTTGATGACTACTACTATCTCTCAAAATACTGAATGCTTTTTTTGGTGAATATTACTTATGTCCCAGCCACTATAAGAACTTGATGAAATACCTTGAAAATGCCTTTATAGTATTGATTAGTAGAAATTGATCTGATCACTACAAGAGCTGTAAGCCCACCCAACCCACCTTAAATACATACCTTACTTATATACGAAAATCGTCATGAGTGAATGAAGAATTCGGCCATATTTCTTTAATGTAACAGTGGGCTTCAGTGTCGCCAACATAGTAATAATACTACACACCTAATCAAACCTAACCTAACCTCTCTCATATTATGACGAGTTGCCAAACTAACTTACTATTATGACAAGTGTTGTATTGCATGTTTCCACGTATTCACATTTTTTTTTTTATGTTCTAGTGATATTTAACTTATTTTATATTTTTGTTTTCATATTTTCCGATAATGGTATATCTATAATGTGATAAGTTGAGCTATATATAATCATAATTTTCCTTACTGTGTGTACTTAAAAATATTGTATTCATTGTATGCTTTGTACTGCACTATTTTATTATTACTACTATTATTATCATTATTATTATTATTATTATTATTATTATTATTATTATTATTATTATCATTATTATTACTACTACTATTCTTATATTTTATCATTATTATTATTATTATTATTATTATTATTATTATTATTATCATCAATAATTGTCTTATTTTTTTATACTTTGTATGTCTCATTTATTTTGACCTGCTGTTCACATTTTATTATGCTTTTTCCTTTCTTTCTGTATGTTATATAATTATTATGTCTGATTTCTACTTACCGGTACTTGTTGTTTACATTTTATTATTATTATCTTATTCAGTTTTGTGTGTAAAATTGTAGTGTACTTTGTAAATTTGTAGTGTCTTTGTAACATAGTTTTACTCCTGGTTGAGTGTTAGAGAAGGCCGTATGGCCTTAACTCTGCCAGGTTAAATAAATCATTATTATTATTATTATTATTATTATTATTATTATTATAATCTAACCTAACCTGTCACACACCTAATCTGACCTGACCTGGCCTAACCTAACCTGTCACATAATACTACACACCTGTAGTAACATTCCTCACATTTAGTATAATTTCGTTTGCATATATTACCGGCCCTGTTCCTGATGTCAGTAGCCATCTAGTGCAAGTGGATCGTAATTCCATGAAGAAAATATGGTGACTTTCATAATAATTACGTTTAATTCGTTCAGTCCTTGTATTGTGATATATTAAATATGTTAATGTAATAATAATTCTATATATACAGTACAATAAGAATTGAAATGTGTTGTGGTTGTGATAAAAGTATCGAAAATTGGTTTATAGCGCTACATTAGCAGTGATAAAAGGGTGCAATATTCTTTCAGTGGCCGGTGGATACTCTATACTGACCCTTTTTTTTTTAACACCATTGCAAGGAAGCCAAATTTAATTATTCCCTCACCTTGACATTTATCTACTTACTGTAGCTGGACTCTCAGGGGTCCTATGTCTGTTAGAGACGAAGGGGTATGAAGCATCATAGTCTAACATTCCTTTAGTCTCTTCTTTAATGTCACTGCTTCCTTTGTCTAGCAATTCTCTTCTTTTTCCTCCACCTCCCATCACACTGGTACTTGAAGCATCTGCACAATCCACTCCACTATCCACGAAACTGAAAACAAAAGAAATTCAATAAACAGAGTTCTAACAGAACCAAAACAATCATAATTAGCAACTCACTGAACAAGCCTCATATTTTAATTATCCAAGTTGTGATATTAGTTTTAATTATCATATTCCATTTTGCTTCTTGCAGTGTGTTATCATTCCCTATTAAGACTCGAACCTGAGTCCACTAGATTTATGGCAATGCTGCAGCTGCATTGGAAGGCATATAGGAAGCATGTTACTGGAAAATTTAACTTCATGGATGAAGAAATGGATTGGGAGCATCTCACCAGAAGTCCAACTCTCCAGAAGGAAACCATTTAGGAAAAATATGGACTGCAAGAGGATGAACTGGCTTATTACCAAGTGTCTGCTATAGAATTAGAAAACAACAACTCTTCAGACAATATAACGTCTTCTGTACCATTAATTTCTTGCCCCTTACATCCTTGTTCTTCTGTAGAAATTACAGAAACAAAGAAGGGAATCTAAAAACACAGAAAGTATGTTTGCAAAACGTCTACAGCCTACAAGAGAGGTAGAATCTTTCAATAGTTACTAATGATGAACATCTTTTACTTTCAATTTTCTCATTATCAAAACCAGGAATCAACTACAAAGCTTATAGTAGAAACTCTATAAACAATCCATAACCATTATTCTCAGGATTCATGGTTATACATACACGGTTCTTACAAAAAGTTTAGGGACACTTCTACAAAATAATATATCAGCTCTTGTCTCTATACTTGTTTCAATAGTCATAACATTAAGTCACCACGCAATAGTGCTTTGAAAATAGTTTTTTTTTTTTTCATGAAAACCAGAAGTCTCTTATATTAATCCGTTAATTATTTATGAAAATTTATAACTTTTTGTCACATAACCTTGAACCCTTTATTTCTTAAGGGAAAATGTTCATAACTTTTGATTTGTTAAATTTAGGTAAATGGATTCTCTTGTACAAACTTACTTATGGCCGGTTTCACCAACCTTCGTTATCATTATAACGTCTCGTTAAATAATTTAATAACACGTTAGTCAGTTTTTGTGTTTCACCAAGTATATTATTGCTAACGCATCTTTAAATTCATCGTTAATTTATTAGGACCTATTCGTCGCGTTAAAACAGTAACGATGCGTTAGGAGGTCAACAACATGGCGGACGTAATTATTCGATGATGAAGTTCTTTATTTAGAACTTCAACATAACGACGAACTTATATGTTGTAATAACACTCGGAATAATCATTTTGAAGATTAAGTGATAAAGAATTCCACGAAAGCTACACATTAAGGAAATAAGTAGTAAGAATGATTCTAGAAGAAACTGAATACTGGTATACTGTATAGGTTAGAATACGACAGATAGAAATCACCCACTTAACGCCTCTTCAACACATTCTTCTCGCTTTAAGATAACGTTGCGGGAAGTTTTGAAATGGTAATTGATGATATGAACGGGGTATCAAAAGCTATATTGTCTAGATATGTGAATAAATTATCAGACGTACTATCAACATTACAATAGTCATTATTTCTATAGGCCTAATAAGCTTATAGCTAAATTTTATGTTGTCATAGACAACATAGATTGTGTACATGTTTCAATCGTATGGTATATCCTGGCAGTAATATAGCCAAAAGAATCTGCAATAGAAGAACATATTTTTCCTTCAATATTCAAACAATTTCATAGGCCTATGTAACGCTCCGTATAGAAAAATTGTGGCTAAACTAGCGCTGAGGTAGTTTCCTTCGTACTCTGCTTATACACCTTGCACATACGAATCTGTGACAGTTTACGTTTGACTAGTTTAGGTTTTTGTTATGCCTTGCATATACGATCAAATGCATTACCACAAAAAAATCCCTTATAAATTCAACGATTTTCACTTCTGAAACCAGCAGAACTACCTCAGCGCTAGTTTATTGAAATTGTAATAGGTTAGAATACGACAGATAGGAATCACCCACTTAACGTCTCTCCAACAGATTCTTCTCAGTTTAAGATAATGTTACGGTCTAGATGGATAGCACAACATTCCAAAGGAGGATGCCTTTTAAATGAAAAGGGTGCAAAGAGATTTTCTTTTAGGAGACAATGGATACCCCTTAAAATCCAATTTAATGACACCTCTCCTGAATCCTGCCACACAAGCATGGCAAAATTGTTACAGGGTACTAATAAATTTGTATGAAATACAGTGGAAAAGTAGTATGCAATTTATGGTAGAGGCGATTTCCCGTCCTAAATTTAGGCCTAATATAACTGCTTAGAATGCTTTATATATAATGAAGTGTGGCATCAATTTTGAAGCTGTCGACCTTATAGTCCGCTAAATTTTCTTAGATTTTTTTAGAAGTTACAATTTAACTGCTCTACATTCCTATTATTTACATTTAGAAGCAGCTGTCCTTTTTTTTAATTGCGGTGTGACAACATACTGTATTTAGGAAGATGTTCTTAAAATTTCTGCCTCTTACCCGTTTGCCTATGATTGTTCCCTCATGCCAAACAAAGTCAGCCATGATCATATGTAACCAATGAAATTCGCGATTTCGAAGCCATGGTCGTATGAAAAACAAAACATGCAAGATACAAGTACAAAATCCCCTCGTCAGTAAACGCCTGTTAATTTTAAAGATACGAGGCTTGGTGAAACAGTCAACTTTTAAAGATCCCGTTAAAATTAAACATAAAAATTGTTGACAAGTCGTTTGTGCTGATTTAAAGAAGCTTGGTGAAACCGGCCATTAGGATGTAGCTAATTAGGCTCTGGCATGAAAAAAATAGAAAAATCATGTGCCAAAGCGGGAGAAAAAAGAAAAGAAAAGGCATGGAAAAGAAAATCGCTGATAAAAATGTATTTTAAATTGCGCCTCAGGCACTATCTGTGTCCAAAAATAGTTTGTAAAATAATATATTTTAATCTAATTAATTTAAATATATGTAAGAACTTCGCAATAAACAATGCAGTCAATCTATGTTGTTACTATCACTGAAGAAAAGATACAAACCGAGAATATTCTACGATGGAGACCTCAGTCTCTTGTGATGCTTCTTCTGGAAGTGTTTTAATTGATGGCGCTGCTTGGACTTCAGGAGTGACCTGCTTACTGCATGGAGCGATGAGAAGTGGACGGAACAGAAGAAGAATCTCTCCTAACAGACTTGACGCCAGTAAAAGCTGCCCTGTACTGACAGATACCTGTCAACAATACACATGTCTTAACAGATTTAACAATATTAAGAAATTAAACCTCCTCAACACACAGCTGAATTTCAGAACACACACACTATTTGACTACACACTACACAACACAAATGCACCCCCACCGAAAGACGCAAGGACCAGGACCACAGCAAGATGGCTTCCAAGCCGAAACTAGTCACCTAGATATCTATAACTTAGTTCCAATTAACACGTGAAAGTTATACGTATATTTTATTCAAGTGACATAATAATGTTAAAAGTTGTGTAATCAAGATGTATAATCATAATATTGGTTTCAAAATTTAATTATAAGCTATGGTGTGGTTTTGGTACTATAAAATACATGTAAATTTGTTCATTAAAACAAAGGGCTTATATTTTATTTATCTTTATAAAATTAAATATAGCCCCCCCCCCCCCCAAAAAAAAACAGACCTCACAAAATCATTCTTAAGGTCTTTATATTAATCTGATATTTTTCACAACTATTTTAAAGTGTAGTTTTTCGAAAATCTGGGTGAAGATGAAAGCCATATTTTCTCTTTGTTAAAAGTTATGAAAAAAATCAGGGGAAAAAAGTCATTTTTTATTAAATATACGAATTTTGAAGCACCTACGTATCTCTGTAACTTTGGGAGTTACTATAAGAATTTGAATATGACTATATATTTTTACATCTGTTTCCTCTTAACGTCTTTGTGTAAAATTCTCTCCACAGTCCACTTTAACATTCCCATAATATGCTGCATGCTTTCAGATTGGACATTTTGTTGACTTGATAATGGCCTGTCTCATTGCTTGGATGTTCTGTGGTTATCGAACACTGCGAAGGTCTACCAGATATTTCTTTTTCAAAATCGAGACTGTGCTCTAAAATTTGCAACCCATAACAGTACAGTTTTCCTGTTGGAAATGTATCATTTCAACCTAATATGAAGTGTGTAGGAAGCAACACCTCGCAACACTAGTGTCCAAGCAGCGGTAGTGACAAATCTGGGAGTTATTTCTGCCACCTTGTATTAAATGAAAGCTCCCTTTTAAGAAAAAAACCCCAGAACCCCATTTAAGCGAATTAGTCCTCCAGAGATTTCTGCAAAAGGGATTTTACTGCAGTTATTTCAAAAAGAAAATGACGGACTGGTTCCCACTTTCACTAGAACAAATATACCCGTACAAATATTGATTCACAACACCTGAATCTATAATGGTACAAGATGGCTCATAGTGAGTAAAAAAAATGGAAACCCAATGTAGCAAGAATGTACCGAGAGACAGTTGTGATATGACTTCGGAGTTAAAGCAACTGTAAAGAAACCGAAATAAGAAAATATTTTCTCTTCATGCTTCATATAATGAGGTGATAAAATTGAGGGGTTTGCCGGAAGAAAGGCAGATAGACCTCTATGCCCTTCTTCGGGAAAACGGTTTAAAATGTAGTGAATAATTCGCTAATTATAGTAGCGAAATTTTGTTTTGATTTTACTGTACATACCTGCAGGACAGGGCTGCGTGCGTGCGTGCGCGATTTAGTCAGTCAGTCTACAAGTAGAGCTAGTGCTGCGCGTTACCGCATACTGTACTGTATGTGTTTTCTCTTGGTAGAGACTAAGCAAATATATAGGCCTATAGTTCAATTTAGTCAGTCCAGTTGTTTCCTTTGACTGCTTTTTATGTTCATTATTGTCCTTGCTTTAAGAGTAAATAAGATTATGAAACTCATAGATTCAGACGGAAATATTTTATGTTGTATAAAGAGATTTGTTACAATTTTCAGATTTTTGGGCTTATTGTTATCAGGATTATACAAAGAATAAATTTTATTTATTTATGTTCACACAAAATGGAGATTTTCTTTTTCTGTTATATTCAGAGATTTTGCTTTGCGTACTTAATGTCTACTCAGTATATCTGAAATAATGTAAATTACTTTAGAAGTATATAATAAATGTCATAAAATGTATCTTTGTTTCAATTCCGTGTGAAATTTAAATCTGAAATCTACATTAAATCCCCTAAGCAAATCATTATATGGATAAAGGGCATATAGCCCGAAGTTTTATATGGTACAAATATAAGGAAATTTAATAATATAAATTGCCTAAATGCTACAAAACATTTATACTCGCTAAGATTTTTAATTTAATGTATAATTTTGTTCACTATCTGTACATTTTATTCAGGTGTGTTTTAAAATCTTAGATTGCCTGTATCTCAATTTACCATATTGATGTATATGCACTTTTTCCGGCAAACCCCTCAAATACTGTATATTATAAAAGTCTGTAAACATTGTGTATCATCAGATGGTTCTTTTAGACGGGCAGACATTATTGCTATCAATGGACGCTTAAAATGGGCTCTTGTTCTTGACCCTACTATCCGTTTCGAAAGAAACCTAAATCAGGCCACCGAAGTTGAAATTGAGAAGAAGTCTATATATGAACCTTGTCTGCCGTATCTTTCTCAAAAGTACAACGTCCCTCTTAAACAATGGTCTGTGATTGGTTTGCTGTTTGGCAGTAGAGGTTCAATTACAAAATTCACATGGAATTATCTTAAGGAACTTCACATTCCTTTTGATTATGTAATGTCTATTCTTATAAATATTATCAAGGATTCTCTTCAAATATTACATCATCATCTCTATTTCAATTAATCAACTTATATTTGCCTTCAACCATTAACTTTCTTTTTTCTTTAATGTATCACATCACATTATATTGTACATGTTTATTGTATTCAGGACCCTTGTGGTCACTCAAATTCTTTGAGCCGATGTCTATAATTTAGAAATTTATTAGAGATCCAGCGAACAAACCTGACCTCAATATCAGTAACGGCATTGACTTCTAGCGAATGTCCACAGACAAGAATGTCTCCACGATACACAATGGCAGGGGCAGCCACAACACACAAGTTCAGTCCAGCTATCACAGGCTGAAGAGACATGTGAGGAGTGAAGCTATCCTTCCCCGACACTAAATTATTCCACTCCAAGGCAGGGTTCTCACTCATGGTGCGAAGACTTGTTGACTGAGAGCTTGTCAAGCTGTAAAAATCAAACAGTATTAGTAAATAGTCTATATAATCAAAGCCTGCAATAAATAATTTAAAACAAAAATGTGTAATTTACTTCGCATATTTAGGCTTAAACATGCAATGTAAATACAATATAACATAAAGTGATCAACTTTCGCTAGTGGGAGGTAAACTCTGAAGTGCCGAATTCTTTAAATTTGAAATTAGATCGGAATATGTACAGTAGCATGCAAATTAATCCGAACACGACATATCTTTACATTTTCTGCCATTGTTGGCCTCACAGCTGCTCATACCGCTTTAATTGATATCTGTAGTACGTGTAATTCCATTGTTGAAGGTCTGTCATTTTTTTATAATATGTGACATTTTGCCTGTCGTTTTGTACTTATAAGCATTTCAGTTGTGTTGAAGACTTAATACTGCAATCCTGTGTACATTCTGTCATCTTCACAAATGGATACAACTCCACGAAAACAGTCTAAAATTATAACATTAGCAGAGCATTCTTCTATGACACAGAGGCAAATTGCTGCAGAATGTCACATCGGTTTGGCTACTGTTAATTCGATCATAAAATGATACAGGGAGACTGGATCCATCACACCCCAGAAAAAAGGAAACTGTGGCCGGAAAAGGAAGACTTCACCTGCAGATGATCGTTTAATTGTCAGGAAAAGTAAATTAAATCCTAAACTAACTGCTGTCGACTTAACCCACGAGTTAATGGCTACCACTAGGGCGAATATTCACGTCACAACAGTGCGGCGTAGCTTTTGGAAGCTGGACGAAGGGCTCGTAAGCCTATTAAGAAGTAACTGCTAACCCCTGTTATATGCAAAAAACGCTTAATGTGGGCAAAATTACAATTACAGTGAATGACTGGAAGAATGTACTTTTTTCTGATGAGTCTCATTTCGAGGTCCACGGCCACCGTGTTTCTTACGTACGGAAAGGATCCGAAAAAGTAACAGCAGCTCATCTCCAACAAGCACCCAAATACCCCCCTAAAGTAATGTTTTGGGGTTGTTTTACACATGAAGGGCCTGGAGCATTAATACCTATCAAGGGAATGTTGAATTCTGACAAATATATTCACTTATTGGAAACCAGAATCGTACCCCAGCTGCAAAAATCATTTCCGGATGGCAGAGGTGTGTTCCAACAAGACCTGGCACCATGCCATACGTCTCGAAAAACTACAGAATTCTTCAACAAGAAGAATATTCAGGTACTCCCCTGGCCAGGCAACTCACCAGATATCAACCCCATTGAGAACTTGTGGTCAATTTGCAAAAGAAGAATGCAAAAAATGGATTGTTCTACAAAGGAGAAGATGATTTCTGCCCTCATTGGTGTATGGTTTCGCGATGAAGAAATGAAGAATATTTGTGGGAAATTAGTGGAATCCATGCCAAATCGTCTCAGAGCTGTTATTAGGAACAAGGGAGGCCACATAGATTACTGAGGTATGTCTTAGATCCTTTTTTATCCCGTTTGAGTGTTTTTGCATAAGTAATTACGTTGTTTGAATTGTATGTTTTTCTCGTGTTAAATTCTATCATACCTGGTTACCATGTTTCGGCCTGTAGAAAGACATATAATACATATTCCGAAGTTATATGGTGTTAAAAAGTTGTGTAATTAAGACGTATAATAAAATTATATGTTGGAGATATAGATTGTGATCTGGCTAAAGCATTTGGATGTGTAGATGACAATATATTGATAAACAAATTAAAGTTTTGTACTATTAAAGATGAGAGATTAGGTTGATTCACATCTTATTTATCATATACAAAAGAAAAATTAGAAATAAATGTACCAAATAGTCATAAGATTCCTCACTTAGAATTTATGGATAGTAAACATGGAGTTCCCTGGGATCTATTTTAGGTCCACTATTCTATCCAGCTTATATTAATGATTCAGCATCAAGCACAAATAATTTATCCCACGTAATTGTCCTATCAGTTACTAGCTGTGAGCTCCTAAGAATTTAAGCACAGTCTAGTACATACAGTCACGAAGCTTGAGTTTTGAGGGTATTAGGAACAATAGACTGTGCCGGTACTATTTCACATTGTCTGTAATGAGGCAATACTAGCAATCCTAATGGTTAGCAACTATCTATGGATGCATATTTCCTACATATTGAGCTTTGTGACTGTATATACTAGACTGAGATTTAAGCTTGTCAGGCAATTAAACGACATTTTTTCTCAACTTGCAGAATCAGGTCATAATTAAGTAGATGACGAACCATATGGAAGTGGAAGAAATCAGTGTGCTGATCACCTTGCCAAAAGTTATTGGTCAATGTAATTTATGGCTATTCCAAGAGCCAACTGGAACTTACAAAAAAAATTTAAACTGAGCACAAGCTTGCTCAATAAACAACATCTACTTTGATATTATCTTCAGCATAAATTATTTCTGCTCTACTGCAGCGCAACCTTCTAGGCACATTGTGACTCCAAAATCATTGTCCAAGTTTTCCCTGAACAATGAATTAGACGCATCAGTCAAGTTTACTGGCCAGCAAAGTCTCCAGATCTCACTCCCTTATATTTTGGTTTGTGGGGATAGATGAAAAGCGAAGAATAGAAAGAAAAAGTAAATACAAGAAATGATTTGATCAGTTGCATTATTCCTAGTGAAGCTCCCAGAAAAGAACGTTAAGAGGAGAAAAAAAAACACACACACACATATACACTGAACAGTAAGAAATGTCATTAATTTCAGGAACTTATTCTTTGAGATATTTCTAACAAAAAAGTTTAATACAATTTTGCTCGTTCTCGCTTCCTTTTCGAGATAAAAATTGTTTTATATGAAACATTTCATAGCGTGTTTTGGAAACACCATTAATTTAATCTCCAATATGCTGTCATTTTAAGAGAGCAGTGTATTATGATAATAAATTATTGAAAGCAATTTAGTTTTGTCCTTTAATGTGCAGATATATGATCCGAACAAATATAACATTCTAAATTCCTTTGCAGAACAAAAAGTTACATTTGTTTGGATCAAATTTCTGTACATTTAAAGGACAAAACTAAAATTCTTTCAATAATTTATTATCTTAATACATTGCTCTCTTAAAATGACTGAGCATATTGGGAATTAAATCAATGGCTTTCCCAAAATACGCTATGATATGTTTAATATAAAACAATTTTTATCTCTAAAAGGAAGCAAAAACGAACAAAATTGAATGAAACATTTTTCTTTGAAATATCTCAAAGAATAATCCCCTTGAAATTAACGACACTACTTTCGGTTCACTCTTTATATAGCTCCAGGGGCTGCCTCTTTTTTTGTAACGAAATGATTGGGAACTCTGCTCCAATTCCATTGTAACTTACTACCAAATGCTCAGAATCACACCATTCTTGCATTAAAAGATCGGACATATTTTTTAACGTATGAAACAAGTAAAACATTAATTTCACCAAAAAGTGGAGCCACTCCCTTTTTGCAAGGAGCCCTTCAATTATTATGAACTGTAACAGGAAATAAAGTTTGGACAAACCAACGAAAAGGAAGACTTCAGAATTGGGCAGATGTCATTGACGTATGTGAATGAAGAAGAAGAGAAAGGGAAAGAAAATTATAAAAAAAAAAAAGTAGAGGAAAAGAACAAAACTGAGAGGGAAAGAATAGGAAGAGAAATATAAGAAACAGGAGAAAGAAAGAGGAAGAGGGTGAGACAAAATATACAGAATAACTGGAAATGTATTGAATATAACCAGAAAGAATGAGGACATGAAGGTATGTACTGCAGTATGTAAGGAATACTTTACCTGAGGCACCGATCAAAGTCCTGCCAGGTGCTGGTGTTCACACTAAATCCTCTAATGTTAAGTTGATACTGTCGGTCCTCCACTTCAGACCCAGGCACGCACAGCATTCGTGTCTGCTCAGCCATGTGATATATATCTGTGCGCACCACGACACGTCCCAGTGGATTATCTGCCTGAATTAAAGCTTACATGTATTATCCATAGAATACCTGAATACACATTACAACTCGTGAACAACAGTTCACTAGAAATGCTAGGCAGCTTTCATGAGCTAAATGAAACCTTACTCCTGGGGCCTGCAGCATGATTTCAGTAATATTATTAGAATGAATTTACAAATTACTAATACTAATAATTTCTGTTGCATAATGACCACAAGTTTACTAATATTATTAGTGATTTTTGGTAGAAAAAATTTACAAAATACAAGTTCATCAGAGGGCAACTATAATGACCTTGAATTTACAAATTACTAATATTAATAATTTCTGTTGCATAATGACCACAAATTTACTAATATTATTAGTGGTTTTTGGTAGAAAAATTTTATAAATTACAAGTTCAGAGGGCAACTATAATGACCTTGAATTTACAAATTACTAACACTAATAATTTCTGTTGCATAAATGACCACAAGTTTACTAATATTATTAGAGGTTTTTGGTAGAAAAAATTTACAAATTACAAGTTCATCAGGGAGCAACTATAATGACCTCAATGGCAGTTCTGTGTAAATACTGCGTAAATTAAAAAATTAACAGTATTGTTGTGTCTAATTTGACTTGACTTGAAATATATAAAATGTAAAGGCTAAAGTAGGAAGAGTAAGATTGGATGTAGGAAGACTGTAATTATTACAGATAAATTATCCTGGTCTACCTGCTTTCGAAGCAGAGTTTACTGCCTTCAACTGTACATCATATCATAGGTATTTGTTTACGGAGAACACTACAAGGTCACAGGTGCATCCACCTTCTCTCACGATTCCATTCATTCCTAACTTGATGGTATACTTACTAAAACCAGGGGCAGCCCGTCCTTATGTGCTACAGTACAATGATAATTTTTGCTCAAATAATATATTTGTAATACCAAAGTATTTGATCTGTCATTTGACAATTTCCCGTGGTTATGTTCATGACACGTTATAGTGTTTAGTCTTCGCTCTTTGGTGCCTCAGGGAGTTCGTTGTGCTACTCAGAACTCCACATGAGAATGTAGACAGTTATGTGCATGTGTGAAGCTGAAATCACTGCTCTGATTGGCTATTTTTACGCGGGAAAGTGCTGACGTCAGCATCAGCACTACACAACTTGCAGATTGCAAAAGTAAAGCATAATGAAAGAATGCTTGTTTGTGAAGGAACTCGGAACTATTTACAAAGTATTTGGTAATTCAAGTGTCCGACTGCTGCTGCCATCTACCTGCTGAAGTTGCTGTCAACAGCTATACTATGCTGAACAAAAGAGTGTTCCCGATACAACTTGGATTTCTATACCGAAGACCTGACTTCCGAAATATAGATGGCTGTTCAATTGTTGCAATACATAGTCTCCAACAATTTATAGGATCCATTCTGTGAAGTAACGAAGTTGTTAAATATTTTGGTTACAACACCAATGATCACTGCTGAGCCAGAAAGATGTTTTTCTTGCTTGAAACGCGTAAAAACGTTTTTAAGGAATACTATGTCCCAGGATCATCTCACTGCTCTTGCAATATTGTCAATAGAAAAGAGTATGCTGTCCAAGATGGAGGGGTTTAACACCAAATAACAAGTTCTGCAGTACGAAAGAACATCATATGGACTTCATATTTCACCACTAGGCGAGACTCAAATTAAGATAAATACATATAAGTGTAGGCTTATACAGTAAGCCAATATAGAGATTGTAGCACACTCATTATTTTGACCACCAGCCGCTACTGACTAAAACTCCTCTGCCTGATCATTATTATTAAGAAATCCTGAAGAAATTTCGCAAGCACCCCAAAAATCTACTGTCACTTTGTTTAGATTGGTAACAGGCCATAATATTTTTCAAGCCATCTATACAGGATAGGCATATCCTATGCAACACCAATGAAGAAATGAGTGGAACATCTTAAAAGATGTGCAGCTGTAGAGAAACAAGATATAATGGTGCAAAAAACATTGCAATGTAAGAAGACTATGATTTTGTTGTCAAAGTTTAGGCAATGGACACATGCGCACATACACACACAAGCGTACACACATATTTTAGCATGTGTCTTCTCTTATGATTATGACTGGGATAATAAAGCAAAACTTCACAGATATCAGTTGAGGATTCATGTTTTATAATTTCATATGTCAGTCATGTCTGAAATGAAAAAGATCACTCACCTGTGATCTAAGGGTGATGGTTTCGAGCTGAATCAAACACACATCGTGTATATCTCCAACAGCTGTCAAGTCAGAAGCAGGCAGCATTATTCTGATATTGCGAGTGTCCAGGTACAGCAGGGGCAAAGTGTTGTTGTTTATCTGCATGGTCCAGTTAGTTGGGCTAATAACTGTAGATCTCTCTATGTATGTTTGTTTTCGTTCTGGCAGCCATATTACTGGATACAGTACATTGATGAAACCACTCAAAGTCTCAGCTGATAAGACGAAGTCCACTGGTTGAAGTTTCACTACAATTTCACTAATGTAACGTGCAGATGTTGCATCAGTTTGTGACCTGTATGGAAAAGAAGAAAATACACTTTGCATTTTATACACATATATGTATCAGATACTACCTATATAACGGATGATTTAAAAAGTTGTGCTCAAGCTGAAGGAGCTTTACAGACGCACGCATTTGTGTTATGAGAGTAGCACTGTGAGTCATGTGGCTAACGAGAAAGACAGGCTACGATGCGACATCACATTTTTAATCATAACATGGCCAACACTGAACAAGTTTATATATAAATGCACGTTTAACATGAGTTTAATATAGCAATTCCTTTGTTTTTTAGAACTTTGAACTTGTATTTATTTTAGACGATTGCCAAGATGGCCATGACTAGACCATGATAATCACGTGACTCCAATTCATGCCAAAGCCTGTCTTTCTCGTTAGCCACGGGTGAGCCATTACTGACATCAGAGGGAGACACAGCCAAGCTCACGACAAAAGATAGAAAGAATTTAATGAGGGGACAACAAACAGCACAAATGGAAACAAACAAAAAATAAATGAATAAGCTAGGAATGAAATGAAAAAATTGAAAAAGGTTGGATTAACAAAATGAACAAAAAAAAAAAAAAAGAAAGAATAAAGAAACAAAAGAACTAAGTAAGAATAAGAGAACGACAATTTACTTACTTACTTGCAAATGGCTTTTAAGGAACCTGAAGGTTCACTGCTGCCCTCACATAAGTCCGCCAGCGGTTCCTATCCTGTGCAAGATTAATCCAGTCTCTATCATCATACCCCACCTCCCTCAAATCCATTTTAATATTATCCTCCCATCTACGTCTCGGCCTCCCCAAAGGTCTTTTCCCCTCTGGCCTCCCAACTAACACTCTATATGCATTTCTGGATTCGCCCATGCGTGCTACATGCCCTGTCCATCTCAAACGTCTGGATTTAATGTTCCTAATTATGTCAGGTGAAGGATACAATGCGTGCAGTTCTGCGTTGTGTAACTTTCTCCATTCTCCTGTAACTTCATCCCTTTTAGCCCCAAATATTTTCCGAAGAATCTTATTTTCAAAAACCCTCAATCTCTGTTCCTCTCTCAAAGTGAGAGTCCAAGTTTCACAGCCATACAGAACAACAGGTAATATAACTGTTTCATAAATTCTAACTTTCAGATTTTCTGACAGCAGACTAGATGACAAAGGCTTCTCAACCGAATAATAACAGGCATTTCCCATATTTGCGTTTAATTTCCTCTCAAGTGTCATTTATATTTGTTACTGTTGCTCCAAGATATCTGAATTTTTCCACCTCTTCGAAGGTTAAATCTCCAACTTTTATAGTTCCATTTCGTACAATATTCTGGTCACGAGACATAATCATATACTTAGTCTTTTAGGGATTTACTTCCAACCCTATCTCTTTACTTGCTTCAAGTAGAATTTCCGCATTTTCCGTAATTGTTTGTAGATTTTCTCCTAACATATTCACGTCATCCGCATAGACAAGAAGCTGATGTAACCTGTTCAATTCCAAACCCTCTGTGTTATCCTGAACTTTCCTAATGGCATATTCTAGAGCGAACAAAAAAAAAAAAAAAAAACAAAAAAAAAAAAAACAAAGAATAAAGAAACAAAAGAACTAAGTAAGAATAAGAGAATGACAATAGGGACATGAAATAAAGGAAAACTGAGAGAAATAGGAAAAGAATGGAAGAAAGAAAAAAAAGTAGGTAGAAAGCAAGAAAAAGTAAGGAAAGAAAGAAGAATGACAGAAATGAAGACGGAGAAAAAGGAAGAAATGGAGTCAAGAAGGGAAGGAAGAAATAAAAGAGGCAAAGCAGGAAGAAATACAGAAAGAGAGGAAGAATCAAAGAAAAATGGAGAAATGAAGAAATGAATGGAGGCCAAGGACTGAAGAAAGAAATAAATAACGATAAATGAGGCAGAAAATGGAAAATTTTATAGAAAAGCACTCCATACTGTTAAGGACGACGAGTTAATTACCAGCTACTGAATGAGTTACCCAGATGATAACATTTGAGACTCGCTGTTCGGGAGGTACTGAGTTCAAACCTTATGGCCAGCTAATCTTATTGGGGGTTTCATGGCTTCCCTCAGTCACAAAGGCAAATGCCGGATTTTAAATTTACATAACATGATTCATCACCACCAATATCATAAACATTAATCAACATTTAAAATCAGTTACATGAACACAAACCATCTATAACTCACGATAATAGAAACATGAACTCAACAGTAGTGAAAACAGCCTACTGATATACCCAAAGATCCTACACATGCGATATGACCACAAAAAAAAATATCAGCTTCCATCAAGAGACAGTTCATAAATAAGCATCTTACGACGTTTTTTCACATATTTTTAAATCAGACGAAGACAATGCTTTTAAAACATACCCAGAATTGCAGTCAGAGCTTCGCGTGTTGGCCAACAATGTTGCCTGTTTCCGAGTTCCCCATCGACTGTGCACATTGTTACACTTGGCACGGGTGAAAGTGACACTGAGGAATCCAGTACCATCATCCGCATCTCGATGAACGGCATGTGGAGGGGATGTAGCGAGATCTTCCTGCCTACGCATGACTAGGCCAACATATGGTCCAAGTTTCCATGAGGAAGTCTTCGGTTTCCTGCACAATGAAGGATATGACAATGTAAGAAACATGAAGTACCAACAAGACTGTGATTTTCTCTAGTAATAGTCATTGCAATCTTATTCATCATAATTCAAGTTTCCAAGGCTTACAATTCTACCCAAATTAATATTTTTATCAACAAGTAAAATCGTAATTCTAGTAACTTGGATTGGTGCATGACCAATAGAAGATCCTTATACAGATGAATCAGTAAGTAAGTTACAAATTGAAGTAGTGACATATATTTCATTCTCTGGTTAAGTGGAAGAGTCTGCCAGAATAATAAAGTAATATTAGTATTATTATTATTATTATTTCAATGAGGCACCTAAAGCCATCACCGCTAGATGGCAGTATTATCCAGGTATTGAGATGATCGATATGTGCACTAGCAGCATAAGTGAAACAAAGAAGCAGCAGTTGTAAGATGGCGGCACTTTTGCACGAGTGTGCTATTGTCGAGCAATGCTTCGTTGTCCGATTTCTCTGGGTAACAAGTCTGGCAGCAAAGGTTATTAATAAATTTATGGTGAGCATTGCTTGTTATGTCAACTGGGTACAGAACTTCTCTGAAGGGTCGAAATGTTAAACACAAAGTTAATTGGTCAGTGGAGATTGTCATGGAACCAAATGTGCAACAGGTTGATCACTTGACCGAACAGACAGGATCAAGGGGATGAAATATTAGTCCAGATAGTTAAGGTGATGGCATGATGAGTCTTGGGTCCATCATTACCAGCACAAGATAAAGCATGTATCAATGGATGGAATCAAGTGGTCAATGGTACACTCACACAGAGATGCAGGTATCTTGCAACTGCTGCTTCTCTGTTTCACTTATTTTCAGTAATACTGTCATCTGGTGGCGATAGGTTCAGGTACCTCATTCAAAAACAGAAGTCACTACTTGAATTTGTAACTTATTCACTGACTCTCCATCGTATTATTACAGCTCAAATCTTAACTGTATTATATTTCATAGACTATATTATTACCCAATATCAATAAAAATTTGTAACAACAAAAATGATGGAATGTTTATGTTGGGCGAAAAAGACTCTAAACTTTTTATACAAGAGGTTTATCACTTACACTAACGATAAATTTACGAGCAAATGGCCAAGTAATATTTATTAGAACCGGTCTGTGAATAGAATAATAAATAATTAATAACAAGAATAATGACGCATATAATTACTAAATAAGATATTTAATTTACTAACCTAGTTTTATTTCGTTGGCTGGCATAGTCTACTGTAATTTATTTATACAAACTGGTTCCACACAGCTACTCGGCTTTGTGTTCATTGGCCTTGCATGTTTTGTTATTTCGTCTATTTATTACTTGAATGCTCCAAAAAATCTTTTTAACCTTCTGCATTGTGAAAATATTAATATTACATCCAACCAACCATGGCCTTTTAAACTGCCTATGTAGGAAGAAATTATAATTCCCAAGCAGCAGATATATCAACTCAATAATTTTAAATGATAATATTGCAGTGATAGGTGGTTCTAATTGGTTGAAATTCAATGGATTCCACTCCATACTATGTATAGGTACACTAGTGAAATAGTCACTCTTATCTTTTCAATAAAAGAAAGCAAAAATTAAGAATTATTAAACATTAATAGAAATATAGCAAAAATAATGGGAAGAAATCAGCAAGTTAACATTATTAAAAAACATAAATACAACTTTTAACCACAGAAAAGTGTAAAACAGTAGCATGAAGCAAAATAAAAAGTTAAAACACTAACATTACCTAACATAATGCATAATGCTGGCATAAGCCACCTTGCATTTTAATTTCAGGTAAACTTGCTGAAGGTCCAGTGATGTCATGATGTCCTCCATGTCTACTGTTAGCTTCAGATCATCTGTTGGGGTACATTTGTTCACTGCATACAGTGAAATAGTTAATCTAGCTAATGTTGACTGCATCCAGACTGTCATCTTCACTCCATCAGAATGCTGAGAAAGGTTAGACTCTGAAAAAATGGAGAACAATATTGCTGATATTCTAACTTGCATCTACTTCTATGAACAACATAAGCTGCATTTTCGACTGAAATGCATCTACACTACTACGAAATTAGTTCCCATCTGTTGTCTTACAATCAGCCAGTGCTGACATACTGCAGAGAAATTTTAATTACTTCACCTTTCATAAACGAAATAGAACGTGTTCAAAACCAAGCTCTCAGACTCATCACTGGTGGAATCAAAACAACTCCAATAGATTCTATGAGATTCCTCACTAATATTAACAGCATCAAAATGATAATAGAAGAAAAAACACTGATTCAATATGAAAAACTTATTAGATTACCAGGAAACAATTGGCATTCATACAGTCCTCTCCGTAGATTAAAAACTCAAAAAAGTTTCATATCCATGGTTCAAGAATTAAAACAGAAAATCAACGTCCCGAATTTAAAAGAAAACTTACAAATTAAACCAAACCCTTTAACACTATTAAATATAGAGTACAATCTAAATTTAACACAATAAATACTGAAATCAGAAGTAAACACTGAAATAATGAAAAAATAATTGTCTTTAGAGACAATTAATATTAGGTACCCTCCACAAAACTGGCTTCATTTATACACCAACGGAGCCTTGATCTCAAGAGAACAAGGTGCAGGTGCAGGTGTTACGTGCTGTCTCTTCTCACTTTATAGATCTCTTGGATATGAAACAACAAGTTTTGATGGTGAAATCATTGAAATAAGTGAAAGTCTCAGGAATCTTCTATGCCACATCAATAAATTTAAGAATGCAGTTATATTGTCAGACTCCAAAGCAGCTATTCTATCAATAGTCTCTAAACACATGTCTTCATCTCAAACAGCAGAAATAACTAAAATGCTCTCTCAATTAATATCACTCAATAAAAGAATTGTATTCCAATGGATACCATCCCATTGTGGAATCCTGGGAAACGAGAATGCGGAAGCTTTAGCAAAGAAGGGCAACACTGCTACTTACAGACCTGTTACTAAATCTACGTATTCCTCCGTGAAAAGATTTATTAAATCTACATACTTAGACTTCAACAAACAAAATTTGATAACACAATCTCAAGGGAAAAAATGGAACTCTCTGCATCATAATCCACAGTTGATTCTCGATTTACCACGAAAATCGTCTGTAGCTGCATTTATATTGGCAACAGGCCATGACTGTTTGGCCAAGCATCTGCGTAGAATTGGAATATATCAGTCTCCTAACTGTCCATTGTGCAACTCAAATCAAGAAATGGATTCAGAACATCTCAAAATCTGCGCGTCAGTGGCTAATCATGACAATATCTTTGAACAATATTGGAGTGCAAGAGATCAAATGACTTTATTGTCAAATGCCTGGCATTAGAAAATAACAACAACAACATATTCACTCACTTTGCTCATTGGATTCTTCTGTGTCGAGTGGAGTAGTAGGAGACTCCCTGCTTCCACTGCTTTCTGGAAATATCGTAGGACTAACTGGAGTTGGGGGATCAGGTGCTGGAGCTGATATGTTATCTGAGTAGAGGCCGAAGAACTGGAGACTGGAAGAGAACTCCAGGAGTCCCACAAGCACACTTGCCATCAGAATCATCTACAATACAATTGCGACATTTGTACTCATTTTGATATCGCATTTACTACATAAAATAAGCATGTCAAGATGATGTACATCTTCTCAATCTATGTTTATGCAGCTCGAAACAATTTACTTCATTATATTATCAATTGCAGTACATGGGGTAAGTGTTTTCCGGGCTAAGAGGCTGTGATCTACTGGCGAAAATACTCATAATTTTATTTGATTCTGTAATGTTCAAGGTTTAAATTGATATATTTACAATTTAGTTACTTTCACAAAGAACTGTGTAAATATTTTAATTAGTAAAAATGACCAAGTAAGGAGGTTTGACCCATACGACATTTTAAAGAAAACTAGATGAGTACTAAAATAATAATTAAATATGATTGTTATAATTATTTTTAATAGGATACCACGTCAGGGACCAATCCTTGGATGAAAGTCGAGCCAGAAACAATTAAGGCAACTGCAAAACAAGCAATTGAAGGCGGTATAAGTTTTCAAGCAGTTGCAATTGAATATAACATAGACAGAAAAACGTTAGAATGGTATGTTAATGAAGTCCAAGAAGACAACATTTAAGGCAAATCGTAACAGTTGTCAAATTTTCTTCACCAGCAATGAAGAGAAAAAACAGAGCTCGAAGATTATTTAATTTGCATCCAAACTAACTAACTAACTAACTAACTAACTAACTAACTAACTAACTAACTAACTAACTAACTAACTAACTAACTAACTAACTAACACCAAAAGAATTCCTATAATTTTCCTATGAATACACAGTAGGTAGAGGTAAAAAGGTACCAGGCAACTGGGGAAAAAAAGAAATAAAAAAAAAAACAGGCTAGGACATAGTATTTAATCAGACACCTTTGAGTGAATATAGAAAAAAAAAAAAAAAAAAAGCAATTTGTTTTCATAATTTAATAGTATTAGATAACTCATTTCAAGTTTATCTGTATTTATTATATGTAGAAATTGTCACATATATGAGCCGTTCAGAGCAGAAGTGGTGTAAGTCAAAATTGGGTAATGAGCTTTAAAGTAAAAATTCTGTAAAATACAGTGCAATGTAGCAATTAATATGTCCTTCGTGCTATCCATTGACTAGTAATAAAAGGTAAAGGTATCCCCGTAACATGCCATGAAGGCACTTGGGGGGCATGGAGGTAGAGCCCCATGCTTTCCATGACCTTGGCACTAGAATGAGGTGGTGTGGTCGGCACCACGCTCTGACCGCCTTTTACCCCCGGGAAAGACCCGGTACTCAATTTTATAGAAGGTTGAGTGAACCTTGGGGCCGTTCTGAAAGTTTGGCACCGAGAAAAAATCCTGTCACCACCTGGGATCGAACCCCGGACCTTCCAGTCCGTAACCAGCTGCTCTTAAATAAATTGAATATTAATTGCTACTTTGCGCTGTATTTTACAGAATGTTTACTTCAACCCTCTTTACCAATTTTTGACTTACACCACTTCTGCTCTGAACGGCTCATATAAGGTGTTTTGTACACTATGCATTAGTTTATAAAAACAAATATTTACAGATATCAGATCCTAGTAGGCAGCTATTAATATTGCTACAAGTCACTCAATGCTTTCCTATAATACAGAGCGTTCGGGCCAAGATATCCACTTACTACCAGTGGCCACACCGCCTCTGCATGCTATGCAGGTCGTCTATCTCCCGCCAAACATTGACTGTAATTTGTGGCAAAATAAAACTCATAATACTGAAATAAAAAGGCTGGTACCTTTTTGTAGTAATTGTTGGAAATGGTGACCTTCAGCATTATGCTTGGCATCACTTCAGCACATTCCCAGACACTTTCTACAGTTCATTTTCACTTATGTGATGCACTACATGGGTTTTGTACAGTTTTAACTTCAACAATTTAGTGGCATGTTACTGAGGATTTTGACACTCCTACTTCCTAGGCTAATCTGAGATTTCTGAGGGCTTCGTTCTAATCGAAAATCTATTTCATCTAACGTTTTCTTTAGTTAAGACCCGTTTATTCACTCGATGCTTCTTTAAATTTCTTTATGAGTCTGTATTGTTTTCTTTTTTGACACAGGACCAAAAGGGAAATGACATCTGAATTTACAGCAACATGTTCTCCACGTATATATCACGAAAGTCTTGCATATAAAAACGCGTCGTGCTATACTGAACATCACAACACAAACGCGCACAACAGAGACGTACTCAATATTGATTTGAGAGCTGTGTGAATCTGCTGCAACTAGCGAGAAACATAATGCTGGGATTCGCATAATTCCCATCTGCCAAACAAGTTTTCATGGTAATGGAGGACATCTTGGCTTAAACATTCTGTAGAATCAATTTGATTTTACAAGATTTCCCTGACAAAAGAAAAAACAGAATACTTAAAATCGGTCAAACCTCCCTAGTTTCCCCAACAGTTAAGTATAACATTTTTTTTTTTTTAATTTTCTAAGAAAACACACAGTCATTCTCATTTCCATCAGAGAAGTTCAGTTTAGTAATAAAAATCTATATCTCCCTTTAAACCTCAAGGCATGAAAGCAAATGTATTGAAATATCCGAATAACAGAACTACACTAAACATGTTAACTGACGCAATATGTAATGTAATGCTCTCTTACCTGTTCCTGTGAGATAGATATGTTGACTGGTGTGGTATCAACATGAACACAGAGACCAAGTGACCCGAGTGTGACGTCATCATTTTGATACTTCGTGGAAATGGCGACTGTAGCATTAGCAGATACTGGCTTCAAGAAGTGAAGCTTTGTACCCTTCTGCAACGTATAACAGCTCAGATTCGACAGCGTCAAGCTCCATGGAAAGCTAACTTTATCTATTTAAAAAAGAAACACAGTATGTTACTTATGAGAGGTTGAGGGTGTCCATCTTTACAACGGACATCAGATTCAATGGTTCCTAAATATCTATTTTACAACATGTTCAATGTGAGATTCGAGAGTGAAGTGAATTGAAAAACAGGTTTCAAGTTACTATGTCTGTTCCAGAGATTATGACAGCAAATTAAAAAAACTACGTGATAGTGGAAAGTAGAAGGGCGGTTTATTACTCTTCATAACTACATTGGACAAACTGGGAGATCTTTTAAAATACGATATAACGAGCACATCACAGACATAATCAAATCTCACAATGCATCCACCTATGTAGAACACATTAACTCCAACCACACCTACAGAAATACAGATACAGACATGACAATTCCACACAAGAATGGCATTTGGAGAACAACGAAAATACTGTCCGTCCAATTGGTTATATCACATCCTGGTTTCCTCCACCGTTTCTGCTGGCTAGTTTCTGTAAATGCTAGTAACAAAGCTGTTAGGCTCTTTGCTGAAAATATTTTCTGTATGGAATTGGAAGTCTTACTTACTTACTTATAAATGGCTTTTAAGGAACCCGAAGGTTCATTGCCGCCCTCACATAAGCCTGCCATCGGTCCCTATCCTGTGCAAGATTAATCCAGTCTCTATCATCATACCCCACCTCCCTCAAATCCATTTTAATATTATCCTCCCATTTACGTCTCGGCCTCCCTAAAGGTCTTTTTCCCTCCGGTCTCCCAACTAACACTCTATATGCATTTCTGGATTTGCCCATACATGCTACATGCCCTGCCCATCTCAAACGTCTGGATTTTAAGTTCCTAATTATGTCAGGTGAAGAATACAATGCGTGCAGTTCTGTGTTGTGTAACTTTCTCCATTCTCCTGTAACTTCATCCTGCTTAGCCCCAAATATTTTCCTAAGAACCTTATTCTCAAACACCCTTAACCTATGTTCCTCTCTCAGAGTGAGAGTCCAAGTTTCATAACCATACAGAAGAACCGGTAATATAACTGTTTTATAAATTCTAACTTTCAGATTTTTGGACAGCAGACTGGATGATAAGAGCTTCTCAACCGAATAATAACACACATTTCCTATATTTATTCTGCGTTTAATTTCCTCCCGAGTGTCATTTATATTTGTTACTGTTGCTCCAAGATATTTGAATTTTTCCACCTCTTCGAAGGATAAATCTCCAATTTTTATATTTCCATTTCGTACAATATTCTGGTCATGAGACATAATCATATACTTTGTCTTTTCGGGATTTACTTCCAAACCGATCGCTTTACTTGCTTCAAGTAAAATTTCCGTGTTTTCCCTAATCGTTTGTGTATTTTCTCCTATCATATTCACGTCATCTGCATAGACAAGAAGCTGATGTAACCCGTTCAATTCCAAACCCTGCCTGTTATCCGGAACTTTCCTAATGGCATATTCTAGAGCAAAGTTAAATTGGAAGTCTACGTAATATTATATAACTGTTTAAAATGATTTGAAGAAAAGAGACCCATTAAATAAGTAACTGTCATGTGATTTTTCCTGTTTCGACGAACCTGCAACATAACCACTCAAACAGACAGTAGAGAGATTAGAAACTTATTTTCCGAAACAGGTATAACTGCATATATCAAAATTAAAAGACTCCATTCATTAGGGCATGTGTCGAGGAAAGAGGATGCTTCCTCATTAAGAACTGTATTGTAGCAAAACATCACTGGACACAGACCACTAGGCAAACCCAAACTTAGATGGAAAAATCAAGTTTGGTTGGACCTAGATCACATAAGCGGAACTGAAGATAAAGCACACGAATGAGGCCAAAAATGTCCTGAGGCTTCAAACGTCACATAATCATATTGAACTACAGCATTTTCAAACATTTGTCACAGAACTGTACTAAAATAAACTAAACTATTCAGGTCCATACACAAAATATTCACCTAATAGTATTGGTTCAATGTTGTTATCACTTACTTTTGGACCAAATACTGTCTGGAAGCTTGACGGGTAGTCTGGAAGTATACTGGTGCAAACCATGTTTCTGAGCTGAGCTGCGCAATGTGAGGAATGGAAATGTTAAGACTAGAACTTCGGGTGGTGAGGAAATTCTGTTATGCAGACACTGTGCGAGAGCATCCTCAATAGACTGGGCTCCCACAGCAGAGAGACTGGTGGTAGGAAGGTATATCACACACTGGGCCATGTCTCCAGACAGAACGAGCCCACGCCAGACTGGAAACCATTTAAGAAGGTTTGTTCTGCTCCATAATGTCTGCAAAAGACAAGCCAAAATTCAAATACAGTAGACTCCCAATTTTAGGTGACCTCCATTTAACTTTAAATTTTCAAGGATCAAATAACTGTTACATATGACTAATGCATTTTTATACTCGATTTAGCATTATTCTCTTTCCTGTGAAAGCCACAGTTTACGGTAAAAATTGTTCTTAAATTATTTTTTTTAAATCTTAACTAATGCAAAATACATTTTGATGTTTTTTCTTTTTTATTTATGTGTAAAATGGGAAAACTGAACATTCTGGAATCTAAGTAATTGATTAACTAGCGGACTTACTCGTGTTAATTATGTAAATCTGTGCGGCTTACAGCTGTTTCGGTGCTTCTCACACCATCCTCAGAGCCTACTAGATCTCGGCGTCATCTTGAACTTCTCTGCCTGTTGTGTGGGTGCGTTTTATTGTTGAAAGGTGTTGAAAAGTGGAGTCAAATAGTGTGTGTGTGTGTGTGTGTGTGTGTGTGTGTGTGTGTGTGTGTGTGTGTGTGTGTGTGTATACTGAAATTGATCTGTGTGTTGAGAATTTGATCAGGGTGTGTTTTAGTGTGTCTGTATATTTCATATTGTTCTAGTGTGTTGAGTTTTTGGTTCTTGGGTTGTATGTGTAGGATTTCCATGTCCGCATTTATGTTACTGTATTATATTGCATACAATAACATAAATGCGGACATGTTACTGTATTGTATTGCATAAAAAGGTAAGGGTAAAGGTATCCCAGTAACATGCCATGAAGGCACTTGGGGGGCATGGAGGTAGAGCCCCATGCTTTCCATGACCTCGGCACTAGAATGAGGTGGTGTGGTCGGCACCACGCTCTGACTGCCTTTTACCCCCGGGAAAGACCCGGTACTCAATTTTATAGAAGGCTGAGTGAACCTTGGGGCCGTTCTGAAAGTTTGGCAACGAGAAAAAATCCTGTCACCACCTGGGATCGAACCCCGGACCTTCCAGTCCGTAGCCAGCTGCATTGCATACAATAACATAAATGCGGACATGTTACTGTATTGTATTGCATACAATAACATAAATGCGGATATGTTACTGTATTGTATTGCATACAATAACATAAATGCGGACATGTTACTGTATTGTATTGCATACAATAACATAAATGCGGACATGTTACTGTATTGTATTGCATACAATAACATAAATGCGGACATGTTACTGTATTGTACTGCATACAATAACATTAATGCGGACATGGAAATCCTACACATACAACCCAAGAACCAAAAACTCAACATACTAGAACAATATGAAATATACAGACACACTAAAACACACCCTGAACAAATTCTCAACATACAGATCAATTTCAGTACACACACACACTATTTGACTCCACTTTTCAACACCTTTCAACAATCAAACGCACCCACACAACAGGCAGAGAAGTTCGAGATGACGCCAAGATCTAGTAGGCTCTGAGGATGGTGTGAGAAGCACCGAAACAGCTGTAAGCCGCACAGACTTACATAATTAACACGAGTAAGTCCGCTAGTTAATCAATTACTTATATTCAAGTGTCAAAAGTAGTGCATGCAAGATTCAAAATGAATTCTGGAATAAGTCGAAATTTACAAAGATAAATGCATAAATTCTCATAATGTCAACAAAAATGCCATTCATGAATAAAAACATTTTATTGCACCAATTCATTACACAGAATCTGAACAATGTAGTAACAAAACCAACATAATTCATTGCACACAAACCATGTAGCAGTCAGTCCACATCACGCCAGCCACAACAACACAACATCTGATAGTCGATGCGGTGTGTCAAACCAGATTGTATCATTGCCGATTCTACCTTAAACACTTTTATGCAATATCATTATACTTATGACAAATTCCTAAGTGTTAATGAGATATGACATTTAAATTACTTTTGTAACAATTTTAACCAAAAGTAACATTTTAATTTTTATACCGATAGTTATATTATATAAGATATCCATGTTTTTTCTATTATTAAATTAAGTAATCCTATTACAGTCATTGTAAATTGCTAATGACGGGGAAGCAGTAACTACGAAACATGTCTAATAAAAGAAGAACAACTTCTTCAAGAAATGTACAGATATTTTAATTTTTTTTTTCCTTCGCTGTTATTTATACTCGCTTTAACATCTTTGGTCATATCGCGAGTTAATCTTTGATTGAAATCCGAAGGCCTGTGTACTATTGTTGAGACTGGTTCTATTGTTGTGAACTAGATGGCGAACGTACATATGTCACTGACTTGTTATGAAGATGATTTCGGTGATGAATGAGGCCGGTGATTTTCAGGGATGTTGTGGCCCGAATTTCCTGGCATTTGCCTTACGGTTGAGGAAAAACCCTGAAAAACCTCAATCAGAAAATTCAACCCGGCCGGGAATCGAACCCGTGCCCTCTGCATAAGAGCCCAGCATGGCACACCACAGAGATGGTCTATATTTTAAATATTTTATTATATTTTGATAATAATTTTAAGAAAACTCATGATAACTTACAGCTTGTTCTGGGATTGTGGATGTAGAGACTCTCTTTGCACTCTCAGATTGGGTTCCTCGACTATGTGCAACAGGAGACAAGGAAGGCCCAGTCTGGACTATCATTTGTTCACGATCTGAACTACTATGGACAGATTCTTGAGGTGTTGGAGCTCGTCGAGGCAGTCCCACTTCTATTCCCAAGCCATTTGCTTCTGAAGACAGCCTTCTAGAACGCCGTACAGTGCTATTTGATGTCACGTTTGCTTCCAGGGCACAGAAATCACTTTTCGCACTAATGCGATCAGGAGAATAACGAAGCCAACGCCACATCATTGGATCCACACAAGCACGAACCTGAAATCAAATGATCCACACTTATGATAAAAAAAAAGACGTCAGAACATACGAAGCTAGTCAAACTTAAGGGCCAGCACTACAGTCTGGCAAGCAGATGGTCAGCTGTCATGAATAACATTCTTGCCAATTTCATTACGTATGAAGTTTCCGATAAGCAAGTTATAATCTTAAGTATTGAATAAATTAAACAGTCTGTGCTTATCTAGTATTACATTTATAGCATTAACGTTTTCAGTACGTGTGTACCATTTTCAAATGCGAATACCTGTTACATTTAAATAGGTCTGCTTAACTGTGGAATTGGAACATTCATGAACATCATTGATGCTGTTAATAAACTACATAAAAACACATTGAGGATGAAACAGATAAAATATTGTTAACATATATATTTTATCTATTTCATCCTCAATGTGTTTTTATGTAGTTTATTAACAGCATCAATGATGTTCATGAATGTTCCAATTCCACAGTCAAGCAGACCTATTTAAATGTAACAGGTATTCGCATTTGAAAATGGTACACACATACTGAAAACGTTAATGCTATAAATGTAATACTAGATAAGCACAGACTGTTTAATTTATTCAATACTTAAGATTAACATTCTTGCCGTCGAATAATTTCAACGGAAAAATTGTTCCAGGACCGGGCATCAAACCCGTGATCTTTGGCCGAGCATGCTAACGTTCTACCGACTGAGCTACCCAGGAATTCTACCAGACTCCGATTCAATGTTAGTCATTAAATTTACATGTAACCTAAAATACTGTATGCACACGGAGTTTTTTCATATAAATTAAATATATTATAAATACATAATAGCAAAAAAATTAAAATTTATCTTTAAACAATTTAAAATTATTCAGTACATTGTGTCCAACTATTATAGCAAATCCTCGATTTAACGGACTTCAATTAACAGAGTTCGAATTTTATGGACAATTTTTGAGGCCATTTTATATTATTATATTTTTAAGTGGTCACCAACAAAAGTACGCTTTATGTTGTGAGAGAAAATATAGTCCTGTGTGATGTGGTGATGCAATTTGTGCCATGCCATCGTCATTATGATTGGTTGCCAGTCTTATCAAGCTGGAAGTACTTCAGTCATGTGTGATGTGGTAATATGTTGTTACGATGGCATGTCAGAAAAATGTTATGTATATTTAACACATAACATTAATAATATGTTCAAATTATAGTGTTATATTTAAAAATATTACTTTTTAAAATTCGCGATTTTACGGACTTTCGATTTAATGGACACCCCTTCGACTCTGACAGTCTGTTAAATCGAGGGTTTACTGTAACAACAAAATTGGCTACACAGGCACTCATACCTCACGAAGGTTGAATATGAGAACAGGGGGATGGTCTTGATTACTTGGATCTCGTGTGCATTGCAGTGTGAGACATAACAGAGGCTGCTGTATCAGATCTGTTTTGCCTCCATCTATGTTCTCCAGTGTAACCTGGTTCTCAGGGCCAGACAGGACAAGGGCCTGCTGTGGCTCAGACAGCACATCAAACGCAGCTCCCTGGCTCTTCATGCCAGCCTGAGCCAAAGGGAATTCAAGCACAAACGCTTTCATTGCACCAAGACTCAGAGTGAAAGCCTTAGTGCCAGGAGTTACCATCTGCCGGTAACTCATCTCCTCTACACACACTTCTAAATATTCCACGCCTGAAATAATCCAAATAAAAACACAATTACCGACAATCCTGTTAAGTTTCTTGAAGTCATACTTACTTACTGGCTTTTAAGGAACCCGAAGGTTCATTGCCGCCCTCACATAAGCCCACTATCGGTCCCTATCCTGAGCAAGATTAATCCATTCTCTACCATCATATCCCACCTCCCTCAAATCCATTTTAATATTATCTTCCCATCAACGTCTCGCCCTCCCTAAAGGTCTTTTTCCCTCCAGCCTCCCAACTAACACTCTATATGCATTTCTGGATTCGCCCATACGTGCTACATGCCCTGCCCACCTCAAACGTCTGGATTTAATGTTCCTAATTATGTTAGGTGAAGAATACAATGTGTGCAGTTCTGTGTTGTGTAACTTTCTCCATTCTCCTGTAACTTCATCCCTCTTAGCCCCAAATATTTTCCTAAGCACCTTATTCTCAAACACCCTTAATCTATGTTCCTCTCTCAGAGTGAAAGTCCAAGTTTCACAACCATAAAGAACAACCGGTAATATAACTGTTTTATAAATTCTAACTTTCAGATTTTTTGACAGCAGACTAGATGACAAAAGCTTCTCAGCCGAATAATAACAGGCATTTCCCATATTTATTCTGTGTTTAATTTCCTCCCGAGTATCATTTATATTTGTTACTGTTGCTCCAAGATATTTGAACTTCTCCACCTCTTCAAAAGATAAATTTCCAATTTTTATATTTCCATTTCGTACAATATTCTCGTCACGAGACATAATCATATACTTTGTCTTTTCGGGATTTACTTCCAAACCTATCTCTTTACTCGCTTCCAGTAAAATTCCCGTGTTTTCCCTAATCGTTTCTGGATTTTCTCCTAACATATTCACGTCATCTGCATAGACAAGCAGCTGATATTTCCCGTTCAATTCCAAACCCTCTCTGTTATCCTGGACTTTCCTAATGGCATACTCTAGAGCAAAGTTAAAAAGTAAAGGTGATAGTGCATCTCCTTGCTTTAGCCCACAGTGAATTGGGAATGCATCTGACAGAAACTGGCCTATTCGATCTTTGCTGTACGTTTCACTGAGACACATTTTAATTAATCGAACTAGTTTCTTGGGAATAACAAATTCAATAAGAATATCATATAAAACTTCTCTCTTAACCGAGTCATATGCCTTTTTGAAATCTATGAATAACTGATGCACTGTACCCTTATACTCCCATTTTTTCTCCATTATCTGTAGAATATAAAATATCTGGTCAATAGTTGATCTATTACGCCTAAAACCACACTGATGATCCCCAATAATTTCATCTACATATGGAGTTAATCTTCTCAAAAGAATATTGGACAAAATTTTGTACGACGTCAACAAAAGTGATATTCCTCGAAAGTTACTACAGTTGCTTCTAATAAGTATTCATTTCAACAAACGAAAAAAATTTTGCACTTAAAAGTCATAAAATATTTCTAAATGATCCATTATAACTCTGTAAAAATGACATCAAATTAGAGTACATATTTTTGTGAATTTACATTTTAAATAATAGTAGCTTTATAATAATTTTTCCATGCGTTCATGTGCAAATCCCTTTAAATAAACTTTGCTAACAGCTTCTTCCAGCTCAGAAACGATACTTCAATATTTCTTCTTTCCCACAGTGCAGGAAAGTCAAAGTTACTAGTGACCAAAACAAGAGGATGTAGGAAGCTTGAAAGAATTTTGATAAAATGGTAGTGTAATGACACATAAAACAACTTACTCTAAGAGAAGTTTACAGAAAGACTATCAAGAATAGAATCTAAAGCAAAGGACAAGCAATAAAAAGTGGATAAGTGACGAACAACAAAATGAAGATGTATTTAAATACTGTATAATGACATAATAATTACCAGCATGTTTAGAAGCATCTGCTAATAACGAAGAATTCTGAATTATGTCCATTGCTGTAGAAGGATCAAATTGAGACTGAATGATGCTTGAAATTACCATCAACTTGGCTTTGGTGCATGTTACAGTCAGACTCTCTGCAAATAATGTAAACATACAGAATTAACTAACACGACTTTTACAGTAATATGATGAAGGATGGATAGAACAGAGAAAAATTATTTCTGGCACCGGGACTCGAACCCGGGTTTTCAGCTCTACGTGCTGACATTTTATCCACTAAGCCCACAGGATTTCAGTTCCAATGCCGGATCGAATCCCCTCAGTTTAAGTTCTATCTCTCAGTTTTCCCTTTGGTGACCTACCCTCATGTACTGTGTCACAGAATGTGTTACAGTGGCACAAGCCCAACACACTATGTACAGAGATGCATTCATTACGAGTGACTAAGTGGCTGGGATCCGACAGGATGAGTGCCGTCTTGAATCACTAATATTATTATTATTTATTTCCTTAGCTGCTTATTTACTATTTACTTAGTTCCTTAGTTAGTTACTTTTTTACTATTTACTTGTTCCTTAGTCATTTACTTAGTTACTTATTTACTATTTACTTAGTTTCTTAGTCTTCTACTTAGTTACTTATTTACTATTTACTTGTTCCTTAGTCATTTACTTAGTTACTTATTTGCTATTTACTTAGTTCCTTAGTCACTAATTTACTATTAACTTGTTCCTTAGTCACTTATTTACTTATTTATTATTTAAATAGTTACTTAGCTACTTATTCACTATTTACTTAGTATCTTAATTGGTTACTTACTTAGTTCCTTAGTTACTCACTTACTTATTTATTTATTTATTTACTTACTTATTTACATAGTGATATCTGTGACTGTATACAATAACTAGGGCCTACTTTCACTTCGAATTTCAACATATGACTTTTGTCTCAGGCTTCACATATACAACCTGCTTTGACAACCACTTAAAAAGTCAAAAATGGCCCTTACAACCTTTCCTGTTTACACTCTTCAATTATAAAAATTGCATCACGAAATACTTCATCCATGAGCCATCACTGCATACTTTAATACATTAACTGCTTACTTTAATAAAGTAAAACCTGTTCAAGACGGAAGTGACATGGTCCCGATTTTTTTTCCGTTATGGACAGGTTTCTGTACTATTCAGGTGTGAAGTTAAAATACAGTATTTTATCATTTGTATAACTGAAAAACAAAATGGCATGCTGCCAACTGCAAGAAGTACAAAGCATTTCGTTTAACACTACTGACATTAAATCAGCTTTCAGTCGCTTATTCCAGTGGTGCATCACATTGAAGAAAAATCTCTTTTTTTTTGGGGGGGGGGGGGGCAGTTCAAGGGTTTGTTTTGCAGAATAGGTCCAGAAATTGGCACGGTCTTTGAAAAGGCATGAAAAACTCACTCTCACAACAGTTCATTTATTTCCACATAACCAGCGGTTTTCTGTTTCCTTTTTATGGCACCATTAATGTCCGCAAGCCACTCACTCATGAGACAGTCTTTATTTTTCACTCACTCATGAGATGGTCTTTATTTTTCAAAGGGTTACACCTGAATTTTCCACAACTGAAATTCCACCCTCGCACTCTCTCATTTTGCAAAGAAAACTTGTTTTTATATTAGTGACCTACATTTTTCATACATTTCTTGAAATTACACACTGCTTCAAAATGTAGTTTACATTATAATAGTGTATCCAAAATATTATTTCCGTTTTGAACAGTATCAGATAGTTTGTTTCCGCGTTGGACAGTTTCCGTTTTATTCAGGACAAATTATGCATAATACATATAAATTTCGTCAGGACCAATAAATTGTTCCGAAATAGACAGGATTCCGGATTATTCAGGTTCCGATTTGAACAGGTTTCACTGTACATTACCTGCTCTTAACGTTTGGTCTGTGAGGGGAATATCAGGATTACTCCAGTAGTGTGATAACAGAAGACGCTGTCGAGTGTAAGCAAGGTTACTTGGCATTAAGAAAGTTGTGTGACTCCCAGGGCATAGCACTAGGTGACTGCTCACACCCAATAGCTGCAACAATAAAAACAAATATCATTTAGATGTTAGTGATTGCTGACCATTAGAAAAGGGATGAAAAATTCTTACAATGGCTTCTTTCGGAAAAGAACAGGTAATAACAGAACAACCCTGGTCATGAGCGGGAGTGGACTAGGTGAAATTTTTCAATAATTTCTCATCCATGTCATAATTCAACTCGGTTAACCATCATCCTATTATCAGAGGTAAGAAATAATAAATTCTGCCTCATAGATGCCCCAACTCATAAACAGACTTCGAATCTGCTAGGCTAGCAGATTTTGAGAAATGTTATTATACTGTTTTCGCTGTAAGAAAAATCCTAATGTAAACATAAGCACGTTGCTGTCATACCCGTGATTGGCTCCTAGTCGAAACACTCACACGACGCACGAAAATATAGTTCGTATTTGGAAACCATAATCTTGTATTATTTGAAAATAAAAAATTGAATTCTAGTTGTTAAATACGATGAAAATATAACTTCACTCATATGTAAAATGCTATGTAAAAGAAAAACTATTTTTATATATTATTATGTACAATGAACGCGGATGAATACCAAAAGTAACACCGCGGTAGTCTGTTCTTGTAACAAGCTGGCGTCACTTGAGCTTGTAGTTGTCATAATATGGCTTCTGTATCCTCGGTGTGTGTGGTTATTAATCATAAGAGTGGAAACCCTCTCAAAAGCGGAAAAACAAATAGTCTTAAAGGTATATAATAAGTTATGTGATAATTTAATTGCAGTCATTATAAAGTAAATGTTTCCTAAGCAAACGAATGCATAGTAGTGAGGTTAGGCCTACTTGACGAGTAACGGGAAATGTTTAACATGAAACAGAATGTACAACAGTAGGCGGGAACACGTACTGAGAATCTATAGCGCCAAACAGCGGCCAATGAAGCCTCACTTCAGTCACGTGCTATTGTTTACATTAGGATTTTTCTTACAGCGAAAAGATTATAGTTAAGTGGACAAGCTACAAAGTTTTTTAACTTCTACAATTTTTTATTATATCTTGAAAAATGTACATAAGATAAACATATTGCTAAAATATATTTTCATATTTTTTTATGTATTTATGTTGAAAAAGTGTCAAAAAAAGTTATTTATTTAAAAAATAATTGCTATTTCCAGTACCCATTTATCTGAGTCCGACATAAGGATAATCATTGTGAAAAATAAATTGTGAATTCAGTGTTAGGGTTAGTGCTAAAATTATGGTTCTCACAACAGAGGGGAAGGTGTTTATTGTCGAGCATTATTTCCAGTCATACGGAGTAGGGTATCAGAATGGGCCGAGCTTGCGCTACGTTAAAGAGCAGTATCAGGAGCGATTTAACAATGCGGTGCCAAATAACACAACAATGTTAGCTCTCGTCAAGAAGTTCCATTGTACGCGATCATTATTATATCGCCTTACATGTTATAATGACCTATCTTGATTTTCAGAGTAATTATAATTTTAGTACTCCTTATGACTGATTTACTTGGTGATTTAACGACGCTGTATCAACTACGAGGTTATGCAAATCTGACTTTCAGATAGTAGCTCCCTGTAAAGCAGGTTTGAAGAATTTCAAGGAAAAATTGTTCCGGGATCGATACCCGGCCCTGGAACAATTTTTCCTTGAAATTATTCAACCACGAGGTTATTTAGTGTTGATGGCAGTGGTGATAGTGAGATGATATTTGGCGAGATGAGGCCGAGGATTTACCAGAGATTACCTGACATTTCTCTTACGATTGGAGAAAATCTCGAAAAAAACTCAACCAGGTAATCAGTCCAAGCGGGAATCGAACCCGCGCCCGAGCACAACTCCAGATCAGCAGGCAAGCGCCTTAGCCGACAAGAGCTATGCCGGTGGCCATATGACCGAAAATAATGCTTGACAATAAACACCTTCTCCTCTGTTGTGAGAATCATAATTGCAGAAATCAACACAACACTGAATTCACAATTTGTTAAAACTATTATAAACAATGAATAAACACTTCATTGCTAGGGAAATGTGGACAGCAGATGAGCATACCATACTATTGAATCGTACAGCAGTTTTAAAGATCTTAAATTAAGTAAACTTAGAATAAAGATAACAGATAAAATTTGTTGTTGTTGTTTTCTAATGCCAGGCGTTTGACAATAAAGTCATTTGACTCTTGCACTCCAATATTTTTCAAAGATATTATCATGGCCAGCCACTGAAGCACAGATTTTGAGGTGTTCCGAATCCATTTCTTGGTTTGAGTTGCACAATGGGCAGTTAGGGGACTGATATATTCCAATTCTATGCAGGTGTTTGGCCAAACAATCATGGCCTGTTGCCAATCTAAATGCAGCTACAGACGATTTTCGTGGTAAATCGGGAATTAACTGTGGATTTTGATGCAGAGAGTTCCATTTTTTCCCTTGTGAATGTGTTATCATATTTTGTTTGTTGAAGTTTAAGTATGTAGATTTAATAAATCTTTTCACAGAGTAATATGTAGATTTAGTAACAGGTCTGTAAGTAGCAGTGCTGCCCTTCTTTACTAAAGAATCCGCATTCTTGTTTCCCAGGATTCCACAATGGGATGGTATCCATTGGAATACAATTCTTTTATTGAGTGATATTAATTGAGAGAGCATTTTAGTTATTTCTGCTGTTTGAGATGAAGGTGTGTGTTTAGAGACTATTGATAGAATAGCTGCTTTGGAGTCTGACAATATAACTGCATTTTTAAATTTATTGATGTGGCACAGGAGATTCCTGAGACTTTCACTTATTGCAATGATTTCTCCATCAAAACTTGTTGTTCCATACCCAAGAGATCTATAAAGTGAGAAGAGACAGCACGTAACACCTGCACCGGCATCTTGTTCTCTGGAGATCAAGGATCCGTCAGTGTATAAATGAAGCCAGTTTTGTGGAGGGTACCTAATATTAATTGTCTCTAAAGATAATTGTTTTAGTATTTCAGTGTTTACTTCTGATTTTAGTATTTCTTCTGTTAAATTTAGATTATATTCTATATTTAATAAAGTTAAAGGGTTTGGTTTAATTTGTAGGTTTTCTTTTAAATTCGGGATATTGATTTTCTGTTTTAATTCTTGAACAATGGATATGAAACTTTTTTGAGTTTTCAATCTACAGAGAGGACTGTATGAATGCCAATTCAGATAAAATTTATATTACTGTGTCCTTCAAGAAACCGTAGATTTTTTGGTACCATATTTAAAACCGATGAAAATGACCAAAATTTAATAACGAGTCCCCTTAAGCAAACATGGAGGCACTGAGAAAATGACATAGTATACAGCAAGCAAATGCAATACAGGAAATCAAAAAAAAAAAACTTACCTTCACGTTTGTGTGAAAGTGACATGCATGAAACATATGCTGGGGTGGATTAGGCAGCTGACACGTGGTGGTGATCAGCCTTCGAGGGTACATGGGTCGCACAACTCTTGCATCAAGACACTGACACTCTAATGTCACTTTCGGCAGATGTGTTGTCATTTTTGTCAGTGATTTTGTTTTCTGTAAAGAATTAATTTGGTTTTCTTAGTGTAAATTATCTCCTTATACAGCTACACTAGTTATCATTCATCAAAATGTTATAAATAAATAAAGATGGGTGAAAGATTTGAATAATTTCAAGGGAAAAATTATTCCAGGTGGGGTATCAAACCCGGAATCTTTGGCTGAGCTCGCCAACGTTCTACCGACTGAGCTACCCAGGAACTCTATCAGGCTCTGGCTCAATTATTCCCTATTTATCCACATATCTCAAGTGGGTTGACAACATGTCAGGGACCCAACATTGAGTGCACACTTTCTGTGTGACTTAAATTTGTGATTTTCTGTTAAAGAACAGTAACGTGTATTATACAAATCTGGCTTCTCCAGGTATAGTTCCCTGTGAAGCTGACTTGAATAACTTCAAGAGTAGCTCAGTTGATAGAGAGTTAGCATGCTCAGCCGAAGGTCCCGGGTCTGATGCTCGGCCCCAGAACAATTTTTCTCTTGATATTATTCAAGTCAGCTTTACAGTGAGCTATACCTGAAAGAGCCAGATATGTATGATGAAAGATTGTTTCAACTCATTAAGAATTACTTCAACAAAACATAAAAAGAACTGTCACAAAGACGACACATCTAGTTTCTCATTATAAATTTTAATCATTTTAGAGCTGTTATTTTTATCACATTGTGAATGACATTATTTTTGACAGATTATTTTTTTTAACTATCACTTACAATAGACATAAATGAAGTCATTCTCTCTTCAAAATAAAATGTAAATAGCATTACTTTCTTATGTATATTATACTGAGATTTCACTGTAGCAGAAGATGAAGAAGAAATATTCCAAGAACTATTTTCAGTCACTCATTTTTTTTCTTACAATTATACCAACGTTAACACTCATACCATAAGCAATAAAGTAACTAAAATTAAGTGAAATTCAAAGTAAAAATAGCAATCTCATGACAGTGTAAATACTAATGTTTATACAACATCATCATCATCATCGTCATCATCATCATCATCATCATCATCATCCTTCACCATTTTCGGTTTCGTGGCCTGTTACAGTCTCAATTAGTTATTTATTCAGTTGTCACAAATTTCTCTTTTCTTTAAGTTGGTAGTGTCGAAGCTATTTAATGTTTATAAATAATAATAATAATAATAATAATAATAATAATAATAATAATAATAATAATGATAATAAAGATAATTATAATAATGATGATGATAGTAATAATAATACTACTTACTGGCTTTTAAAGAACCCGGAGGTTCATTGCCGCCCTCACATAAGCTCGCCATTAGTCCCTATCCTCAGCAAGATTAATCCATTCTCTATCATCATATCCCACCTCCCTCAAATCCATTTTAATATTATCTTCCCATCTTCCCATTTCTGGATTCGCCCATACGTGTTACATGCCCTGCCCATCTCAAACGTCTGGATTTAATGTTTCTAATTATGTCAGGAGAAGAATACAATGCATGCAGTTCTGCGTTGTGTAACTTTTTCCATTCTCCTGTAACTTCATCCCTCTTAGTCCCAAATATTTTCCTAAGCACCTTATTCTCAAACACTCTTAACCTATGTTCCTCTCTCAAAGTGAGAGTCCAAGTTTCACAACCATACAGAACAACCGGTATTGTAATTGTTTTATAAATTCTAACTTTCAGATTTTTTGACAGCAGACTGGATGAAGACTGGATGATAAAAGCTTCTCAACCGAATAATAACATGCATTTCCCATATTTATTCTGTGTTTAATTTAACAATAACAATAACAACAATAATAATAATAATAATAATAATAATAATAATAATAATAACAACAAGAAAAACAATAATAATAATAATAATAACAATAACAACAACAACAACAACAATAATAATAATAATAATAATAATAATAATAATAATAATAATAATAATAATAATAATAATAATAACAACCAAGACACGTACTTTAAGTTTTCTAGGAACTTGAAGTGTGACTGGATCAAATACTGGATGGTCAGCCAGATGGATGTGAATTACAGGTTTGAAGAGAGTCACTTGATACACCTGTTTGGGAATATTATTGTCCAAAGAGTCGAAGTCTTCAGCTGATGCTGGGGGTAATTGTTCTCGAGTTGGTTCTGAAATTGGGAAAAATTTGAAAGACTGAGTACATGTTATCATGTACAATACATGAAACAGGCAACTTAGAACTAAAACTATACATAGATCATAATCAACTCTGAAGTGCTGTGATCTCCTTGTAGATTAAACCAATTCCATACCTGGCTTTGGAGTGCTATATGGAGAATAATCATATAGATTGGCAGAATGCTGAATCATCTGAAGACGGTGAAATAAGCCAGAACACACTTTAACAACTGTTGGTCCCACAACCACGCGGCACAAGGACTTTTCTGCAAGATTGCTGTTAACAAACAGTACAAAAGTATGAGCATGACATCAGTGCCGGATAACTGAGTTTGCCGGTTAATTCGAAAAATAGTTTTATAGGTTGTTTAAAAACATATTGGTATTATCACGCAGAGATACCACCATTTTGCAACTGCTGATTCTTTGTTTTGCTTGTTTGCATAATGATAATACAGCCATCTAGCAGTGACAACTTCAAGCATCTCATTAAAAATATAGGTCACTACTTCAGTTTGTAACTGACTGACTCTTCTTTTTCATTTTTCTTATTTAAAAGCATCGTTGTTTTGGGACTGCTGGTTATTTGGGTGCAGGATACAAGGGATTCCACTATATATGAGTAAGATTGGTACACACCTGTACTCGAGATCACTTCCAAGGTCTGACAATCGCTCAGAGTTAAAATCATCTGGAATCTCCAGCAAATAGAGATAATCCACTGCAAATGCTGGACTCTTTTCTAAAAGCAGAGCCTCTGAAAAATACAATTTATGCAAAGTTATAACCATGATTTTCTTCATAATACAACATTGCTACTAGGTTGTAGGTTATTGCGACATTTTATATTTAGCAGTTTAACAAAACTTTAAGGGAAGACTCCACTGAAAATCATGAAAATTTTTCCAAATTTTTTTAGCTATTTCACTTATTCAGAATTTATATTTTCATACTCCAAATGGATTCGGCTCAATTCTGATTACAAATACTCGTATGTTTACACTTTTTAAATTAAGGCTGGAAGGGGGCATGGAATTTAAAGAGCTGTCAAAATTGTTTTTCATCGAAGAACTCTTTTTTAAAATTTCTGATTACAAAACCAGTAACTTTTTGTTGGCTCCCTGAAGTTACTAGATGAATGTAGCGGAGGAGAATATTAATTTACATAAATATTCATTTTATTTTCAAATCTATTTTTCTGTGTTCATTTTTGCTGATTCAACACCAACTTTCTTATGCCAAATATTAATCAATCTGGATGAAATTTTTACTGCAAGTATTTATGAGGTAGCTGCATGTTTCTATGCATTTATTTTGTGAGAAATGCTGCTAGTTTATTTTATTAATATTTTTCTTAATGCTGCTAGTTTATTTTATTAATGTTTCTCTTAATGCTGCTAGTTTATTTTATTAATGTTTTTCTTAAGAAAAATATTAATAAAATAAACTAGCAACATTTCTCACAATATAAATGCATAGAAACATGCAGCTACCTCATAAATACTTGCAGTAAAAATTTCATCCAGACTGATTAATATTTGGCATAAGAAAGTTGGTGTTGAATCAACAAAAATGAACACAGAAAAATAGATTTGAAAATAAAATGAATATTTATGTAAATTAATATTCTCCTCTGCTACATTCATCGAGTAACTTCAGGGTGCCAACAAAAAGTTACTAGATTTGTAATCAGAAATTTTAAAAAAGAATTCTTCGATGAAAAACAATTTTGACAGCTCTTTAAATTCCACGCCCCCTTCCAGTCTTAATTTAAAAAGTGTAAACATACGAATATTTGTAATCAGAATTGAGCTGAATCCATTTGGGGTATGAAAATATAAATTCTGAATAAGTGAAATAGCTAAAAAAAAAAAAATTTGGAAAAATTTTCATGATTTTCAGTGGAGTCTTCCCTTAACAATAATGTTGGAGAATTAAAATAAGACAGAGAGAAAAGAAGTGCATGCACACATACACACGCCATTCTGATATCACACAGTTCAAGTTGTCATCAATATTATGATGTCCATAAACATCATCATCATCATCATCATCACTGCCACCGGCACTATAGTCACTATTATAATAATCTTCACTCTCAGTATTATACTCTATTGTGCAAATCTAGTTTTCAGGCATAGCTCCGTGTGAAGCTGATTTGACTCTACTGTTTGGATACAAAACTTGTCAATATTTCAGATTTCTCTGATTGTATTGTGAGCAGCACATAGTTTTCATAGCGGTGGACCATCAGAATTCGAAAGACTATGCTTAAATTACTAATCTCACCTGTAACAGTGGCAAGATGGTAATCCCAAGAGACATTGTAGTTCTTCTTCTCCCCCTTATTCTCACTGGAATTTGGGTCAAATAACGACTCTGAAATATAGTTATTCTGCTCACATCCTGATGCCAAGTACACCAAATCCTGTGCAGAAATATTAATACAAACTTTTGCACATACATTATAAATGTTGATTTTTCACTCCAAATTATGTAATATCTATTTCAATACATTTGTTGAAAAGGTAATATTAATACTATGTGACACAAAAGTCACTTGCTAAATGGAATGTGTTACTCTATTTGGTAACAACTGATATCTTTCGTTCATATTTATACGTATTGTGAAGTGGACCATGGTAAACAACAATGCTACAGCTATACACTACTCAGTCGATTTAGTAGAATGCAGCAAAACAGTACCTAGGTACAACGTGGTCTGTTGTGACGAGAACCCAAGCCCCAGCATACCAATAAGGCAATGTCACGTTCACGTTTCAGTAGTTCTCAAAAAGTAAATGCTGTATTATTCAAGTTATTTACTTATTTTCTTAGTTACCAGTACTTACTTTTTTTTACTTATTTGTTTGTTTCCTTGTTTATTTATTATTATATTTTACAGATAGATATATTCTAGGACATAAAACTAATTTGTATTAACATTGTATAAGATTCACTTTTTTTATCAATCAATCTTCTTAATGTATCCAGCTGTTTGCTGACAACATAAAGCCCACTATAATCCACTGTAGTCTATTCAGTTGTTGTTTTTCACGAGAAATGAGGGGTATTTTGATCGGTATTCATTATAGATGCCTGTTGCTAGTAGCCAGAGTTGGGGTGTAGTCAATATATACTGCAGGGCTGTGTCTTCTGCAACTAGTACTGATGATTTTAATTTACTTCTTTTGTGGTTTATGGATGGACAGTATAGAAGAATGTGTTCCAGATCTTCATCATGATTATTGCAACACAGACAAGTAGGATTATCAGAAATGTGAAATCGGTGTAGGTATAATTGAGTGACAATGTGACCTGTTCTGGCTCTTGTTAAAATGTTTGAACATGTCTGGGCAAGTTTTTGTACATTTCCAGGTCATTTGGTTTCTTTTGTACACACTGAAAAATTTTTCCTTTGTCAGAAGAGTGCCAATTGTTGATCCATAGGTTTGTAAAATGAGACTCTACTGAAGCAAAAGCACTGGATAGAGATATGACTTGAAGAGGCCTTGGTTGCAAATGTGTTGCCTGTTTTGCAATATTATCGACTTTCTCGTTTCCAGGTATACCACAATGACTAGGTATCCATTGAAATGTTATTTCCTTTTGGAGTTCTTTTAGTTTACTTAGTTGTTTCTGAAGTGGAATAATTCTATGTGCATGTAGGTTTGGAACATATTTAATTATATTAAATATAGCCCCCTTGGAGTCGGTAAGTATGCAAATAGATTTTTCAGAAATTTGAGTAACACACTGAAGAGCAGCATCAATAGCTAGCAATTCAGTGTCAAGACTGGAGGAGGATGAACATGGTATGAAATAACTTTCTTGATATTTTGGAATATAATACCCTGCTCCTGATATCCCATTATTAGGATTTAGAGATCCATCTGTATAAATTTGAAGGTGATCCTTATATGTGCTGCAGAGTAGTTAAATGGCATCTAACTTAAGAATGTATGGAGGATCATTTTTGGAATGATTTCCTGGAATTTGTATGCTATGTTCTGGATTTAATTTACCATGACTAACAGCAACCGAGTGTTAATATTAAAACCAGTGAATGTTGTTCAAGCACGAATGGCTCGTGTTGTTCTGACATTAGCTGCAACCTCCATGAACTAAGCTGCAGGAAAAGGGAAATAGCTTGTTTTGTATCATTTATTGTTTGGAGTTATTGAGAGTTGAAGAAGAGATTGTGTTGACCCTTGAACAGTAAGTAGAGCTAATACCGCTCTCTGGGGACAATCACAGATCAACACAGGAAGCTACAAAAGAGTTTCTTCGTGTCGTCCAGACATTTCAAAACCATCACACCAATGTATAGGCAGCTTATTACATGAACATTTGCGGTAGTGCACTGTACAGTTGCACTGAGAACAGTAATCTTTACACTCAAACCTAGTCATATTTACCTGAAGGTAATGCAATGTAATAATGTTGTGCCGTACAATATTTCATGATAGAATCTGATTACTAAGAAATTTGTCAAAAAGAAAATAATAATTTGTTATGCCTACATTTGTCATTTCAAAATAATACTGTTTTCTCCATTTGGAAAGTGACTTTTGTGTCACACGATATAATTACAAATATAAAATTTAAATCAAGTATAAAACATTTTTAATAATTCAATTGTATTCACACATATCTGTATTTACACTTACTCTAAAAACGAATTTCCTTTTGTACAGCACAATAAGAAGCAAAATGGGTGTTTCATGGTCTTTTGAACTAACCTGTTGGTTCACTGACGTTTCTTCAGAACATGTACCATTAGATGCTTCCTTTACACCACAGAAGCAATCGCCAAACGGCTCTACTACCACACGACTCAAACCTGTTTGCACATTCAGCCATCCTGCGCCATGTATTAAGAAATCCACAAAGCATCCTTGCAAATGTATAATTAGGAACGGGATGAATTTAACCTTACGAGGTCCATAGTAACTTCGATCTGGTGCACTCTCAGTTACCTGAAACAATGAAATTCTACTGTTCAGCATTCCATAAAATAAGGGAATTTTTACGTAAAAAAAAAAAGTTAAGAAAAACTTTATGTTATGTATGAGTAGTCAAATTGAAACTCGTAACAATAATAATAATAATAATAATAATAATAATAATAATAATAATATGAATATAAATAATAATAATAATTACATTGCATATTAAGGTAAAACTGACAATGGCATAGTTACAATATTATAAAATGCGTTAAGCCAAAGTTGCACAACCTGACAGGTATTTAACAAGCAATTCCAAAGTCCCATCGCTCTAATTTCCGGCAGCCAATCGCGTTGCAGGTCAGCTACATTTAAACGTGTGCGTCTTGTGATTCGCTTATGAAGAAGTTATTCATTTCTTAAAAAAAAATGTTATGTTTTATTTAACGACGCTCGCAACTGCAGAGGTTATATCAGCGTCGCCGGATGTGCCGGAATTTTGTCCCGCAGGAGTTCTTTTACATGCCAGTAAATCTACTGACATGAGCCTGTCGCATTTAAGCACACTTAAATGCCATCGACCTGGCCCGGGATCGAACCCGCAACCTTGGGCATAGAAGGCCAGCGCTATACCAACTCGCCAACCAGGTCGACTTCATTTCTTAAAGCTCGATAAATACTAAATATAATCGCCCGCCATTTTGGCTCTTTCGTTGGCGTTTGCAGAAAGCACACGAAGACGTTATTTGCCGCTCAATTATTTGCTGAATTACAGTGCATTTGATTTATTATCATAGGAGCTACGACATGATAATGTTTAATGGTGTGGCAAATAGATTCCTCGTATGGTAGCTCGAGAACAAAAGAACAAAAATCGCGAACGATACTACCTACCTAGACTTTATAGAGCCTTCACTTCCTAAGACATAAGCAAAGAGGCGGAGTCATGCCAGAAATAACAGCGTCGCGACTATATAATGTGATCCTTTAATTTAAATTTGAATTTTGATATTGTCCGACAGTCTTTGACATGGACAGGGAGAGAATTCCAGAGGCGTGGAATCGATATGCTGAAAGATGATGAATAGAAGGATGTTCTGTGCAAAATAATAGAGAGAAGGTACATATTCCGGGTTTGAGGTAGTGAAAGATAAACAAAACGAGATAAGTACTATTCTTAAAAGCCATTTGTAGTGACACTCTTTTTTAACAAATCTCTGGAGTAATTAATTTTTTTCTTAAATGGAAGTTTTCCTTAAAAGGGAGTTTCCACTTAAAACAAGCAACCATTTTAAGCTTATCAGCATATTTCCGCGAAAATATCGAAATTTATTTTTTTCAGCTCAATACTTTGTATACTAAGAAAGTGAAAAGGGAATTCCTCAAGTACTGGGTAGGAATTGTGTTAGGACTGGCAACAATATAGCTACGTAGAGAAAGTGTCGAGAATAGGAATTTGCCAAATGATTAAAAAAACTACGGCAAGCACTTACCTTGAGACACACTGTAGCCTGCTCAACATAGAAACCTGAGTGGTATGTATGTCCTGCGTATGCCATTGATTGATCTGATGCCCAGTCCTCTTCCCAATATACGGGCATTACAGAAGGAATCCAGCTCCATGCCCAGCCAGCCCATGACTCACTCATTCCATCTGCTGCTTCAGCTACGGAATAAGTACAACTACATGAAGTTCTTAATTTGCTTCACTCTTCTTAGGACAGTATATTCTGTTATAATATTAACTCCCACAAAAAACTGAAGATATAATATATATATATATATATATATATATATATATATATATATATATATAAAATAATAATAATAATAATAATAATAATAATAATAATAATAATAATTTATTTTACCTGGCAGAGTTAAGGCCATACGGCCTTCTCTAACACTCAACCAGGAGTAAAACTGCCTTACAAAAAACACTACAAATTTACAAAGTACACTACAATTTTACACACAAAACTGAATAAGATAATCTATATATATAATTTGAACTGGTAATGGAAATTACGGGAAAACAGCTGAACGGATTTTCATAAATGGCCTCCCATTTTGAAGCTTGGAACCCAAAGTTTTTCTGAAAAATAGTAGTTTTCAGTGAAATGTCAATTTTCCTACATAATTTTCCTATTTTCCAAAATCCATCTGTCGTCAGTTTTGAGAACTAGCTAATTGCATTCAGGAGAAGCGAAGCGAGCATCAAGTCGGCCGTGTTGTATTTCAGAATAAAACAAAACACACACTACAGTAAACAATATTACACGAAGGCCATGATCTGCAAGAATGCTGACATATTTAGAGCTCAAATTAAATTGGATTATTAAAAACTTAACTTACTAAAAATAATTTACAGGTCCGATTCTGTGGTGTGTAACTTTCTGGGTACAGCTGTGTATTGGGTATTAAAAACTACAAAACTTGAGGTGGTTTGATGACAGCTCGAGAGAGAGTATCTTTCATTATTACGGAAGCAAATAACTTTCAGAATGTCTGGTATTCTTCATTGAAAATAAATCTGAAAAATGTTTATTTTAACGTCTAATGAACTTAGTTTGCAGCATTTGCTGCACAAGCCACTAGTAATAATATAATGTAAACAACAAGCAAGTAGAAATCAGACATAATATATAACATACAGAAAGAAAGGAAAAGAATAATAAAATGTGAACAGCAGGTCAAAATAAATGAGACATAAAAAGTATAAAAAAATAAGACATTTATTGATGATAATAATAATAATAATAATAATAATAATAATAGTAATAAAACAGAGCAGTACAAAGCATACACTGAATACAATATTTTAGGTACACACAGTAAGGAAAATTATGATTATATATAGTTCAAGTTATCACATTATAGATACTATATACCATTATCGGGAAATATGAAAACAAAAAAGATAAAATAAGTTAAATATCACTAGAACATGAAAAAAATGTGAATACATGGAAACATGCAATACAACACTTGTCATAATAGTAAGTTAGTTTGGCAACTCGTCATAAGATAATTTTCTAACTTGGATTTGAAAGATTTCAATGTTCGGCAGCCCTTGACTTTAGGCGGCAGAGAGTTCCAGTGACGAGAGGTAGCAACAGTGAAAGATGAGGAATACAGAGATGATGTGTGAAGTGGAATTTCTAGCGTGTTATCACGTTGTGATCGAGTATTAATATTATGATAGTGAGAGAGAGTATGAAAACGGGCAAATAATATGAAAACGAACGAATATATATATATATATATATATATATATATATATATATATATATATGTTATATATGTGGTCTTTTTCCACCGCAAATACCACTTCAACTTGACGAAATTTGATCTCAAACCTCTAGTGTGAAAACTAAGTCTCTAACCATTCGGTTAACATAACTATTCAGTTATAACATGCTACATGAATAATTTCAAATGCATCAGATAATACATATTTGCTCACATTATCAAATATACTTCGCAATATCATTACAAACGCTTACTTACCAGGAGTGACACTAACAGGGTCGTTCATGTTATCCAAATCCTCCTCCAGTACTTGGGACTGGTCAGGTCGGAGCTCTCTTCCATGAAGAGCAATTCCTAATCGAATCAGTCGCATTAACATGGGCACCTGCTGTTCTGTGAGGCTGAAATCCATTCTTTTGCAGTGGATGTCCACTCGAGTAATTGAAGCTCGTTTTGCCGTTGCACTGTGGTAACTTCGGAGTAAATGAAGTTCCATTGAGCAGCGATACAAAAGAGGCTCCTATTCAAAATCAGTAATATGTATGCATTAGTTACCTTGACTAGAAATAAGAAAAGCAAGAAATGTAGCAGAAAAAGATCGATTTACTTTCAAATGCAGAAGTCTGATGCTCTAAGAAAATATTCCAACCAGTTTCTCACAAATCTTGAAACAGCCTCAATGTCAGATCGATTTTATGAATTTTTGTTAATGATTTGTTTTGTATATGAATTGCTTCACTGATGAGATTTTCAATTAAAGACATACTGAAAACACCACAATCATCTTCGTCAACATCACCAAGAGAAGAGATTTTAGAAATAAAGTAAAACCTCACTTATTTGTTCAATTCAATTCAATTTATTAAGCCATTAAACATACAGTGATAGGCTTCGTCACAATACAGAAGGGAGGAAAAAAAAAAACATACATTTGAAAATACACATATAATTGAAAACAGTAAAGTTTAATTAGAATGAAAACACAAAACATTTTGAAACTCTAAAATTAATGAAAACACTTCACTCTTAATGTAATAATTGTAACTAAATGTAAATAACTTTATTTATTAAAAAACAATTTCGTATGAATTTATGTTAAGAAACTCATCTACAGAATAGAAATGATTAATTAAAAGCCAATTATAAAATCTAGCTTTGAAACTATTGGTTGGTAACTTACAATATTGACTGGGAAGCTTATTATATAATTTCATCCCCAATGACAGAAAAATTTGTACTAGTTTTATGTAATCTACAGTATGGGATATTAATTTGTTCACTATTTCTAATTTCATGATCATGTATATTGGCTATTAATGAGTAATTGTCTATATTTTGTCGAGTGTAAAGGACTAGGTCAAATATATATATAAATTTATGACAGTTAATATCTGTGATTGTTTGAAAAGAGGTCGACAATGTTCAAGATAGATTGATTGATATAGAATTCTAATGGCTTTCTTTTGCAAAACAAGACACTCCCAATTTTGCTACCATTTCCCCAGAAAATTAAGACATACCTAATTATCGACTGAAAGAACGAAAAGTAGGCACATCTTAAATAATTTTGAGAAACGCAAGTCACTAATTTCTTTAATAAAATATAACTCTTGATAATTTTGTGCATATATATTCGATATGTTTTTCCCATGTTAAACTGGAGTCTACAAAAAGTCCTAGAAATTTGGTACCGGTATAGTTTTGTATGTTCTTTTTTATTACATGATTTAGGGTAAAAGTTATGTTGATAGACTTTTCTTGATTAAGCAAAAAACCATTAGATTCAAACCATAAAGCAATCTGTGTTAGAATATCATTGGTTAGAGCATGTAATTTATTCAGAGTAGAGCTAGAACATAAGTTGAGTACTTCTACAGTTTTCGTGTTTATCCTTTAAATTTTAAGGCACTGACCTTTCATCATTAAAATTTGTCTCAATTATACATTTTCCAGTTACATGTTTTCGCATTATATACGTTACATTTTTCAGTCCCTAAATACGAAATTCATATATACAGATACGAAAATAAAATTTGGAGCTCCTTTACTGTACACTGTGCATGTGCCAATTCTCAAATAGCGCTATTACATATGGCAAAAAAAGCATGGTTTGCCAATACTTCATTATGGGGAATAATGAATAAAAAAGAAAAAAATTTCAATGCCGAGTTTCAGTGTGGTTCAGGTTCAACCAAACAGAAAAAAGCCATTTCAAGATTTAGAAAATACTGTTATCTATACAATTGTACATCTAATTAAATGGTTATAATAAAGTTTGGTAGGCCTATATAACACACATGTTAGTACTACTTATTTTAGCCTTTCCTTCAAATTTTAAGTAAACTCCCTTTTAAGGAAAAACCCCTATTTAAGGAAAAAAAAACCGTATGGCATGCCAAAACCAATTTTTCGGCATCAGGTATGACGAAAACTTGTATTTTCTCGAAATCAGCAAGAGCACTTTAATAAAACTGAACACTCTTCACATCAACTGTGAATTGTTTTGGATTAAGAATCAAATCTAGGTTACACAAAATAAATATAATGTTAACACATTTCAGTAGAAGTTCTTTCATCATAAACATCTTCATCTTTCAATATTAATAATTCTGTACATTAGAATACTTTGTACTTGCTATTTGGGAAAAGGAAATTGTACCAGAACAATGGGAGAGATCCATAATTGTACTATCTTTAAGAAGGGGGAAAAGACTACCTACTGTCGGTGACTCAGGAGAAGACGAGGGCGGACTGAGGGGGAAGGGATGTGAACAGATAACGTACGACAACACATCAATATTTGTAATGTAGTAAGCGGAAACATTAGGTCTCCTTCTGTTTAACTTAGCTTTAATTTCCATACGCATTGTTACTCATGTTTCCTGCACGAGTAATAACCTGGCTACTGGGATGCTTATCTGAGCGATGTTTATAATAAGCAACAGAGATAGTCAAGGAGGTCACATTCTTGCCCCTCGTCTTCTCCTGAGTAACGGACAGTACAGTAACTTTCGAGGAATATCACTTTTATTGACGTCATACAAAATTTTGTCCAATATTCTTTTGAGAAGATTAACTTCATACGTAGATGAAATTATTGGGGATAATCAATGTGGTTTTGGGCGTAATAGATCAACTATTGATCAGATTTTTCGTATTCAACTCATATTGAAGAAAAAATGGAAGTATAAGGGCACAGTACATCAGTTATTCACAGATTTAGAAAAGGCATATGACTCAGTTAAGAGAGTTGACTTCAGTACACAGATGAATGAGAGCCTGTACTTTCTATATGAATAAAAGTATCAATACAGTATATAACAAATTCCTTACCTGATACATTTCTATTTTGCCTGATGCATTCCTCTTGTCGAGACAGATTGTAAGATCGGAAAGATTGACAAGTTTCCGCAGCATTACTTGCTTTGGTGACAGATCTGGAAATTATAGATACATGCAAGTTAGAATCTCATATTTTATGAAACAAGCACAAAATACTAGAAGAGAGATTGTGTACTTTACTGACCTGTAAATGCTGCCTGCCATGATTCGTTTGCTGATTGAAAGGTCACGGTTTTAACATTCACTGACAGCACAATATCCTCTTCTACATACTTCAGAATAAGGTTGTTGCAATAAATGGTAATGTTGCTCACAATTTTGTTCACTAGACTCTGCACATAACCAGGTGGTGCCACCATATCTTGCTGCCTAACATCATAAAAATTACATAGAAATTTCATTAATATTAACAATGATTTAGAGCAGTGATTCTCAGCTGCAGAGCAGTTAATGGGACGAGAAGAAAATAATAATAATAATAATAATAATAATAATAATAATAATAATAATAATAATAATAATAATAATAATAATAATATCATTATTATTATATATTATTTTAAAAGCTGTTGTATGTTGTAAGTTAATAACAAGAACGATGATGATAATGATGATAATTAATAATAATAATAATAATAATAATAATAATAATAATAATAATAATAATATTAATCATCATCATCGTTATCATTATTATTATTATTATTTTATTATTATTATTATTATTATTATTATTATTATTATTATTATTATTATTATTATTATTATTATTATTATTATTATTATTATTATTCTATGCATCTGTAGTTTGGAACTCTATTACTAGTTCTGATTCGGCAAAACTGGAAAATATTCAAAGGAAATTTATTTCATTATGTTCTTACCGATTCCTGCCTAATAACTCTGAGTATAACTATGATCAAAAATGCGAGCACTTTAAATGTCGAAGCCTGTATGCCAGACGTCATGATCTCGATTACTTATTCTTATGTAAGGTCCTTAAAGGTGACATTAATTGTCAATCTTTCTTAAACAGTGTCAGCCTTCGTATTCCTATGAAGGACATGAGACATCACAAACTCTTCTATATTAGAAATTCTAAATCTTCCACGCCGGTCTCCAGACGTATTAAACATGCTAACTTACATGTAGGCGATTTAGATCCATTCAATTTATAGAAGTATTAGAACATGGCAATGTCTTTGTTAATATTAATTGCATTATCTTTCTACACATATTGGTAATACTTTTGTACGAACCAACTCCTTTCCATAAAATATTATAGTATTAATTCTTGTAAACTAATTATTGTAATCTATGTTCTTTATTTTGTTATCTCTATTACCGTATTTGCTCGCGTAATTTGCGCCCCCGCGTATTTTGCGCACCCTAATTTTTAAGGGATTATTTTGAACTTTATTTTTGCTCCGTGTATTTTGTGCACACATTTTACGTACATATTTTTTTCAGTGTAGTAGGGATTACGTACATATTTTTTTCAGTGTAGTATGGATTACGTACATATTTTTTTCAGTGTAGTAGGGATTACGTACATATTTTTTTCAGTGTAGTAGGGATTACGTACATATTTTTTTCAGTGTAGTGGGGATTTTCCTTCCCTACAGTCCATCGTAGGTCATTCACCAGCAACTGAAGTACTTGCTTCAGAAAGAAACCCCAAAGTCCCGCTACTTTAACAATGCTTGTCCTTGGTAGAGACAAGTTACCGGTATAGAGAATTAGCCCTACCGTAAATACTTACCTATACATATACTAATTGAGATAAACTCAGAACAGGACCTCTTATTTGAAAAATCCGCATATTTTACGCACCCCAATTTTTCAGTGGCCAAAGTTAATTAAAAATTGCGCAAATTACGCGAGCAAATACGGTATGTAATGTGTACCATAGTTGTTCATTTTATTGCATTAATTGTATCACTATGCTGGACTTCTATTGGCCTATGGCTGTTGTCCAGCACATAAATATCAATAAATAAATAATAAATAAATAAATAAATAAATAATAATAATAATAATTATTATTATTGTTAATATTATTGTTGTTGTTATTATTATTATTATTATTATTATTATTATTATTATTATTATTTTAAAAGCTATTGTATGAAAATTTAAACATACGATTATTGCGATTTTCGGCCTCAGGGTTGTTCATTATACACGTTAACACCAATTATTTTTGTAAAAGCGAAAATTATCAGAAAAATTTAGGTTACTGTTTCATTAACTAATAAGTAGTATATAGATATAAAGATAATACAGTTAATGTTTCTATATGAAAACATGATGCATACCTTTTACTGGGTCTTCTCCGACTGTCCTTCGTTGTTTGTGTACTTGTACTTGCATGGCTAGCAGAATCAGATCCTACTGTATCTTCACCCCGCAATTTCAATATGCATTCTAAACAGAAAACACATACTTAACACAATACAAGCTTACATATTCAAAATATATGTGGAAAAAAGCGCGCACACACGCACGCAAGCACACACCTGCCCCCCCCCCCCACACGCACATGCTTCCAGGCATACACCCGTTATTAATATGTGCAAACAATTAAGTCAGAAATAATCAAAATCCGGTTACCTATAGTATTGATTGTGATAGTGATTGGTTCTGAATTTAATTTTGTCCATGGCACGTGTATCAGCAGCTCATGGACATGGCCACTGACAAAGCTGAAAGGAAGCTGCAATTCTTGTTCCAAGACCTCCAATCGGAGATCCAGATTATGAAATGAGGCATCTCCACCCCACAGTGACACCTGAAACATGAATGAAAGAACAAGTCTTAAGTATGTAATCAGAAATATCAGGAAAACTTCCTGGAAAAAACAAACTTAATAAAATATTTATAAAGATATGAAGCATCAAATGCCTCTATTAAATACAATTATGATAAGGTCACTGTGGACCTGGGAAAAACAGTAATTTAACATAAGTCCTCACCGAAAATGGGATATCTGTATTTATACATTTGCAATGCCAAAGTTATTTTTATGTGTGCAGTAAATGTTGTTGTTGTTTTCTAATGCCAGGAATTTGACAATAAAGTCATTTGACCTCTTGCACTCCAATATTTTTCAAAGATATTATCATGGCCAGCCACTGAAGCACAGATTTTGGGGTGTTCCGAATCCATTTCTTGGTTTGAGTTGCCAATGGGCAGTTAGGGGACTGATATATTCCAATTCTAAAAATGTAGAAGTATTAAATTACTGGGAAAAACAGTTTTCAACTTAATTTAAAAGTAAGAAAACACTTTCTCTTCTGAGTAAAAGTGGTCGATTTGAAGACAGGTATTGCACTTGTCTGTATGCCTAAATAGACTACTTTCACAGAAGACAAAAAGATATTCTACATACACTAGAATTCCTCGTATATGACACCCAAATAACTGAAAATTTCAAAACAACGGTACTTTTGAATAAGGAAAAGAAAACTGAAGAAAATACAAGGAAGAGCCAGTAAGTATGATATAAATTGAAGTAGCAACCTACATTTTTTAACGAGATGGCTGAAGCTATCACTGCTAGATGGCAGTAAAATTACGATCTGTACACAAGCAAAACAAAGGAACAGCCATCTAGACCGCTAACTTCACATCAGGAAGTGAGGCCGGAAACTGTCATTTTTAAAGCAGGCAAGAACCTTATGTTCCACAGATTTCTGTTATATGCTATATACAGGGCTTTAACAATTTTATGGCAGCACTGTCGAACCAAAGAAGCACAATTAAAATATCACAATATTTTTCACTCATCACAGACGAGTGAAGCATACATAGGCCTACTAAGTATGAAGTTCATACAAAATGCTGATGCCATGTACCACTTCTTGGTGGACAAACTACAAATTTCAAACTTATCGACATCACTAACTTCACATGGAAAATGAGCCCAGAAGCTTCCATTTTTAAAGTGGGCAAAAACCTGTGTTTGTTCCACAGACTTCTGTTATATGCTATATAAATGTGCTGTACACACACTGAGTGTGACGTAATCACATAATTCTAATGTTATGTGCCACTTTTTGGTGCACAAACAGTTATTTCTTGAGTAATACATACTTTTTCATCAGTTCGACAAATGGCAAAACAACCGTTCGCTTAGCACACGAATGCTCTACCGACTGAGCTACCCCAGGAACTATACATGACACCGTCACCGGGATTGATACCCGGCCCCGGAACAATTTTTCCCTTGAAATTATTCAAGCCTGCTTCACAGGGAGCTTCTACCTGAAAGCCAGATTTCTATAATATATTCATTACTGTAGGTACATTAACAGAAAGTCACAATTTAAGTTACACAGAATTTGTGTGCACTCAAAGTTGGGTTTCTGGGATCTTGTCAGCCCATTTGAGTTGTGTGGATATAAAGGGAAGAATTGTGACGGTGTCGTGTATAATTCCTGGGGTAGCTCAGTCGGTAGAGCATTCGTGCACTAAGCGAAGGGTCCCAGGATCGATACCCGGCCCCGGAACAATTTTTCCCTTGAAATTATTCAAACCTGCTTCACAGGGAGCTTCTACCTGAAAGCCAGATTTGTATAGTCTAAGTTACTTTATAGACTAAGCTTAATTTTCGTACTTAATTTAAATATATGGTGTTATTTTACAGAATGAAGAATTATATTACCTGAGAATCTTCTGGTCGGAAATTTTTTATGTACTTGTCGACATAGCTGAGTAATATTGGAGTGATGTATGACTCAAGCTTGAACATTGTCCCGCTACAATGTTATCCAAAGGTGTGATTCAGTCATGGCTCTGAAAAAAACAGCACTGATAAGCGACCAATTACCTACATAACACACACTACAGTTAGCATACAATAACTTTGCCATTAAATAAGCTAATCAATAAATTAAAAAAATGAGTCAACAACAAAAATAAAGCTCAAATCAAAACTAGGCTTAAGCAAGTAATAAAGTAAAAACTGAAAATCTCTATACAATTTAACCAACTTCTCAACCTTCAACTTTTTTTAACACATAATAATCCAACTGGATTAAACAGAAACAATTTTAAAATTCCATTCCATCCACATTTTACCATTAATTTACTTCTCTACAATATAAAGTTCTTAAAACTGCAAATAGCCCTAAATAAGATTGAATAATAACTACTGCCGATTCTAGAATTAAGTCATTATAGGCCTAAATTGTTTATTTACAAAGTGACCAAAGTTGTTGTTTGTTGTTGTTTTCTAATGGCAGGCGTTTGACAATAAAGTCATTTGACCTCTTGCACTCCAATATTTTTCAACGATAAAAAATGGTAACTTGTAGCCGATAAGTGAACACCATATTTTAACATTTTGGTGGCTACACACAACCCCCAGAATGTCTGGAGGACCACACCTGCTGTTGATCGACAGGTCCATTAGACTTAGCTGGGAGATCTTGTTGATCACTAGCTTTCCCTCCTTAAGCCACTGGAGGACGATTTTAGTGCCATAGCAGGTCAGCACTAGGAACAGAAAAGTAGAAAGAGGAGGAAGGAAAGTGAAATGAACCCCTAGGCCTCGAATGCTCTAATGACGTCGGGGTCGAAGAAAGTAAGAGTTCAGTCAGAGGACTGGATAGGAAAGGGTAAAGAGGGAATTAGGTATTGGATAGAGGAAAATTATACCAAATTCAGTCATTAACTCATCAAGCTGACCAGTGCTAATTGATGAGTAGCCCCTCCCTTTAGTTCAGCTCGTAAAATTATTCTTACTAACAGCTGCACCAAGGGAAGGTAGGGATGGGACATTGGGTATTTGTCCAGGTTGGTTCCTTAAGGCCTTCAATGGGAAGGATTAATGGCTCTCCCCCCTGTATGCGACAGATACCCTTTTGCAGCCAAAAAAGTGACCCAGTATGGAGAGTTACTTTCTTCTTTAATAATCGAGGTAACTTTAACGTGCATAATTTAGTATTATACAGTTGTGTTGTACGTTACAAATTCATTAAACATGGAACATGCAGTCAAGGTGTTATCCGATGGTAATCCCAAAAGTCTGCTTTTAATTGTTAAGTAAACTTAAGTCTGTTATTTACATTACAGTAAATGATTTTCATGGTAGAGACTTTCTGAAAAAGAGTGATTGCACAAAGGTATAAAGACGATTTGCAAGAAAATTTCCTAATGTTACCCACATAGCAACAGCACCAAAAGACCACTCCTAGACCTAAATCTAAACACTTCACTAACACAAGCTGAAGAATAGGTCTAACACACAATCTAACGTCAACACAACCACCATTACAGAGACTGAACTGGACTGACAAGAGTGAGGGAGACGGCTTGTCGCGTGTTGCATGGCCTTTGTGCTGATCGCGAGCCACTCGGTCGACTTACATCATGTGTGCGAACTCTCTGTATGTTGCACTCTTAGTGATATTTTATGTAGAAGTACATTGCTCTGTATTATTATTATTATTATTATTATTATTATTATTATTATTATTACTGAGCACACATTTTTATGAAAATTTACAAGTTCGTGACAGATGTTCATCTGTGTCATTTGTTCAGAAACAGATAATGTAAGCTACTACACAATTTCAGAACATTTCTTCAGTCAATTTAATTTCAATTCTGCATATAGAATATAGTGCACTTTTATTGATTGTGGTGGTCGGTACATTCTTGCACTGTACTAGCATAAAGTTATGTTAAGTTGACGATTTTCTGTTTTCCTATAGGCATAATGTTACCCCTCTACCCTAATCTTGTTCCTTCAGGTTAGGTGAGACTAGTTTTGTTTAGTTTAGGTTTGGTGAGGAAGAAATAACGATTAGATCTTGAAACGTCAGTGCATAGTTTACTTTATTTGTTACTGTTATTACATTTTTATTATATAGGCTAGTAGCTAAGAAGTAGTAGCTTGGTTATGAGTTAGGTTAGGTTGAGCATATAGGCAGGTCCACCGGTAGGTCAGAACTTACAGTTAGCAGTTTAGTGGGTGTCTTCTTAAAGTGTATAGATAAGGCCTCCTTTAGAGGGTTACTCATGGTGCAGTGGCCAAAATTATTTACTGTTTCGACGAAGTTTCCCTCATTTCAATAAATAACTTTGTTTACAGCTAAAATTGGCTAGTAAACATATACATATCAAATAAACATAGCTACAGGCTTAGGCCTAACGTAGATTACGTAACACAAATCATACCACCAGCCACGTAATAACCTGATAGTTTATTAATGCAGAGGAACAAGTTTTGGTCTCGACGTCCAATTATTTTACCGTGTTTTTTAAAGTTCCTTTAATTTTCACACAAAAACTGAGACACTAGCATTGAACTTCTACTGTGTAGGCAACATTTACAATAATTTTTCACTTAAACATAGAATTAACCAAAAGAATAGGTGATACTAAATAAAATTTCGTTATTTTAAACCTCGTGATTCAAATATTATTTACTTCTATGATACTCTCCCACATTTATTGTTTTTCTAGTAATGCCATACCAATTCAGGTTGGTGTCATTACAATAGGTATGGCCTGATTAAATATAAGCCCATCAGCATTTCAGATTATATTATTCAATACAGTCCAAGTTACTATTTACCTGGTCATCAGCAATATATTTTAAGTACAAATTTGTCTTGATCAAATGATTTCACCTGACAGGTGGCAAATGCACACGAAGTCAACATATCCACTAAAATTTTATCACAGAAATGATAGTGTGTCAACTATTTTGTTTCAACATCCCACACTGAACACCCAACTTTTTTTCGTCGTTATCTGCCTTCTAGTAATACAAATTATCGCTAAATATAACGACCATCATTTAAAATTCACATATGAAATTAATTTTCTGATACAAATCACTTCCTCAAAACACCTCCATAAATCGCATATACCTGCCCTCTGGCAGTAACAAATAGAAGTATTTGACTAGCAGACGCTTTTTGTGTCATAAGTGACGTAAGAAAGACAAAATAAATGAAGGTGCAGCGCGAGACCGAAAGAAATATTTCTGTTCTAATGCACAGATTGCTACACCGATCAAGGATGTTATTGTATCTTCGTACGAGCGGCTCTGATAGTACTCTCGCAGTACTGTTGAGTGAATTGATTGTAATCTAGACTTACAACGTATTCCGCAAATTGAATGAAAATTCGAAAGGTTTAGTAATTTAGTATTGAAGAACTTAATAGCAGTGCCACAACCGGAAAATTCGGCTCCAATCTGCAGTTTTTTGGCCCCCTTGATTCAATAACACTTATATACGACAAAGTATTTTCTTGTTTATTTCACACAGAAAGAATGAGAAATTTAAAACAAATTAAAAAGTTAAAAAAATGTTGAAAATGTACGCGGATGACTTTCAGTTTTGCGGAAGCTATCGCGACGTAACTGTTGAACGAAAATATTCTACAATCTATTTAATCCGACAGGATACACATTACAAGATATTCCGACTCATTTATCACTCACCTGTTGTTATCTATACAAGGGGATTGTTAATGATCTCATGTCGAATCCTCCCCAAGGACTGTGCAAGCATAAAAACTGTCACAGCAGGTAAACAAACATAAAAAAATTAACTCCCATACTAACTTAACTACTGCAATAGTATGAAAAGTTACTTGACATGTTGAATGACGTAACAACTAAAAACGGCTCATACTTGGACACAGTTGTTGAGCTATTACCCTTCATGAAAACCGACTCTGTCATGCGACATACGAAATGAGGTCTCGAACTCGGGGTGACAACGGGAGCTGATTGAGCTCGAGTATACTAAATTTTGACATGTAACGTCTATATAGGCCCATTCGACTTATACTAACAGAAAATATTAAAGGATTTTATGTTACAGAAATTTGATTTCGGTTACCATGGAAATGCTTAGGCCTACATCATACCAATAAGATGGCAAGTGAACGAGAGTCCACTCCTACACAAAAGTACAGTAATTTATTTGGAAAACTTTAATATAATTCACGTGGGGTTGCACTATATTATAAACGAATAATTTTATTCAGTTGCCCTTTGATATAGACGCACAATACGTGCGTAACTACAGAAAGTTAATACAAGTTGTTATTACATGTAGATGGACAAATTCAAATAAAAACATTTGTGCGAGATCGTGCATATTTGCTTGGTTTCCGCACAAAACCAATCCGCGGAAAGTCTAAAATTCCACATTCAGTATTCCCAACCTAACACACATAACAATTTCCCCCTTCTTACCGCTTAAGTGACATATTGATTTTACTGCTTTAGGCTTTTAACATATTATTTTTAGAGACGTTCAATATAGTAATAATCAGGGAACGGATTTATATGGACTAAATATATATGAAATATGTAAATATATATGTAGTTATTTTTACCAAAATATGGAATTAAATATGGACTTAAAATTATAAAAAAATGACTATGTACGTTAAATATTGGTACATTTTAATCAAACTAAACAAAAAATATAATGGACGTACCTTATCTTCCAATGTAGTTTCAACAAAACACAATTTTTATTGTTTGTTACCATAACAATAGGTTACAAACATTTCTTTCAAGTGCTGAAAAGTGAATCTTCTTCTATTGTCTCTGAGGATAGATTTATACTGACTAAAAGAGCGTTCGACGTCACAAGAAGTAACTGGTACATAATTCAATTTCACAATGTCTGCTGGGGATAAGTCCAAGTTAATCTTCACTGTTGATTCACCACTCATCACAGCAACAACCTTTTGTAGTTCTTCATATCCAGGGTTTTTTGAAAGTACAGTGTCCACCTTAGCTCTTACTGCATCTGCAACTTTACCTCTACCACGATTCAGTTGTTCCACAGTACTATTTATAATTTCAAAACTTTCAGATAGTGAAAGGTGCCTATTTTGGAGACTTTTGAGCGTTTTTATGATGCATGAAAATGTATGCTGAATGTGAGCTAAGTCATTCTTCACACTTATGTCACAGGTAACTGTTTTCGCAGTATCAATTGAGACTGCATCTTCAGAGTCCAATGCAAGGAGAACATTGTTAATAGAGTCTATATGTTCGGCATAATATTCAACTGCTTCTAGCCATGTACCCCATCTAGTTAAAATTGGCTTTGGTGGCAATGGAATTTCAGGGTACATTTCTTTCAACACGTTAACTCTACTGGGAGCTTTGAGAAATACTTTTTTCACTGATGAAATCAACAAATCTACTTTAGGGAAATTGTCTCTGACCACTTCTGCCACACGATGAAATGCATGCGCCACACAAGTAAAATGAGTCAATTTAGGATATACAACAGATAATGCTTGTCCAGCTTTGACCATATAAGGGGCAGCATCGCTAATAAAGAATAACACATTATCGTACATAATACCCTTTGGCCACAGGATACCCATAGCTTCGTTGAACAGTTTAACTATAGTTTTGTTATTGCACTTTTCTAGAACATCACAATGTAAAAGAATTCGTTCAGAATATTGTTCACTTAACAAACCGATAACTACATTACCAACAAGTCTACCTTCTTTGTCGGGAGTCTCATCAATGGAAACCCAAATTGAACTATCTTTAATTTCATCTCTTATCTTCTGTATTGTCTCATCGTAGATGGATGGAGCATACGTCTTCCTAAGTGTTGACTCATCCGGGATTGTATGTTGAGTATATTTTTCAAGGAATTCCCTGAAGACCTTATTCTTTAGTTTGTAGAGAGGAATATCAGCAGAGATGAGAGAACGGCACAGGTCGATGTTAAACTCAGATCTTACATTCGATGTTGTTGGTTGTGTTAAAAACAATTGTCTCTGCTTGGAATTTAGTTGTTTGTTGGCCTGATGTTTACTAGTTGTAATGTGTTGTTGCACCAGGAACTTTTGTGTAGATGATACTGCACACTGACACAAATTACAAAATAATATTTTATTGTCAGTTGATAAACCATCTTCTTTAAATTCTGAAATGTAACTTGTTAGTTTTGATTTTAAATTGACTGAATGACGTACTTTTGGCATATTTACCGTCTTTATAGTATGATTTACAAAACTGAACCTATGTGTACTCTGACTGGCATTTAACTGTTGAGCTGCACAACTGAAGTCTGTTAAAAATTTTAAATTAAATTAATACAGTTTTGTAACTTACTTTCCCATTGTTGATAGGACTGCTAATTTTCAAATAACTCTGATGTTAAAGGGATTACTGAACATGTGTTTAAATCTCTATTGTTGAAATGTATTTTTAAAAGTTAATGGAATTTTGTTTTGTTTTATTGTTAAACCTAATATAATATGGACTGTTTTATATGAAATATGGAAAATATATGGAAATTAACGAAAATATGTACTAAACTCTAAAATATGGAAAAATATGGAAAATAAAAGTAGGATTTTTCAACCCTACACATTGTGAAACATAAAGATAATGCAAAATATAAATTATATTAGCTTTATAAGTAAATATGTATTTACATATAAATCCTTTCCCTGGTAATAATTATAAATTGGAAACTTACCACTGCAATTTCACCTAAATTGCACTGTTAATTATTGTTTTTAAATATTTGCAAAAATTAAGTAAACTCTACAACTCCACTAAAGTTACTGCATTCGTGATGCAAGTAACATTAAGGAAGCCGTGAAAAAATCAACAAGATTCCAGACTCATCATAGACTGGGGGGGGGGAGAAAAAAAGACACGTATAGTAAACACAGAAAACATTTTAAAGCAACAATGTTGAAGATAGATATTTTTGTTTTGCTAATTTGCCGTCATTGAACAGAAACCAAGATGGAGATTTCATTGCAACTAATTAGAAATTCCTCTTTCAGGTATATAATAAACGATCTTCGCACAAAATAATGTACGATACACGAGCGTATGATTTCTTTCAATTCTCGGAAATTAAAAAAGCTCAACTACGTTTCGCTTTTTCAAACTTTTCCTCGAACATGAAAACTTCAACATACCGCTCTTGTAACGCATATTACTATTACGTGTTATTCTCATGTGCTTACACACACGGCGTGTCCCATAACTTTAGGGATACTCGCATAACTAGCTAAAAATAGTTTTGTATTTGACAAAGCCTACCGTATAGAGTAGTTGGCAATTAGATTACACACAAAGTTACAGAAATTCGTAATAACACAAAGCTATTTTTAAATGGGACACCTATATTTCACTCCATAAATATCTTACATTCTTCATCCTGATCCAAATGATATAAACATGGAGTATCATAGCTTTGTATTCAGGTCACTAACAAAAAAAAAGTCGAAGATAAATAATAATAGGTAAAGAAACCGTTGCATTATTAAAGTCTACGTAAGAATTATATTACCATTTTTATTGTTATAGCTATTTAGACTGTTTCGTAAAAAATATCTTTGAAAAGGTAAGTTCCAATATAAAATTCAAATTGCTTCTCCTTTTCTCCAATAGGCTACACATTCCAAAATACCATTAAAATGTTCCCTTGGACTCGTAAATATTCGAACCCAAATCTTTGGCATGGAAAATCAACACTATAACCATTCAGCTAACAGTCATTATTAAGGTAGGCGCTCAGTCCACCACTGTGGAGTAACGGTTAGCGCGTTTGACTGTGAAACAAGCGGGCCCGGGTTCAAATCCTGGTTGGGACAAGTTACCTGGTTAGGGGTTTTCCGGGATTTCCCTCAACCTATTAAACCAGAATTGCTGGGTAACTTTCGGCGTTGGACCTCGGTCTCATTTCGCCATCATTAATTCACATATCATCAAAGCTCAGGCCTCGTATTCAGTTCACGTTGCAGCTTGCTGTACTAGTACAAGAGCGCGACCGTTCGGCTACCCAATCATTCTTAGAATAGGAATGATAAGCAGTGCAAGCCTTCGGGTCCCTTCTCCGTGCAAGAGAGAAAAAGAAAAGATAGACACTCATGTACAGGAACGGATTCGTTCGGCGCGTTCGGATTATTCTCTGCATTATTTTAAATGGAACGTCGCCCATTTGGCCGTATGTCCAGAATTCTGACCGGTAATATTGAAGGTATAAATTAAATGGATGGCGCGAAGTTTATTTTATTAAACTAACAGTACCAGAGCTTTACAATTTATCAAATTGGAATTATAGCAATGTAATAAGCAAAAAGAACACATGGGATGAGATTGGAGAAATATTGAATAGACAGGGTATAACTTATTCTTCATAATTTAAGTTACAGAGCTATAAATCTTAATTCCACGTTCAGTTCAGAACACTACAATGAAATAATGTGCTGTAGCGGTAAATTACAACACTATTTGATGATTAATTCGGAAATGCGGACAAGTGAGCGATACTACATATAATAAAAACCAAAACGCGCCGGAAGGATTTTTTTTCCATGACTTCAGTAAACAGATGTGAGCCTGTACTTTCTACATCAGGCTTGCAGAACTGGGCGGCAATTGTGGCGTTACGTCACTCACCCCTTCCTTCCACCCCGCGTCATTGACTTGGTAGGGAAGGAGATTTGTATTCAGTGTGTGTCTTACGTGATTGCGTACGGGCCACAGACGTCATTCAATGCCGATGGATTGTGGACGGGAAACCAACGCATTCCCCATGCTTTCCACCCCTCTCTCGCCAGTTCTGTATCCCTGTTCTACATGAATAAAAGCATCAATACAATACACAATAAATTCCTTACCTGATACATTTCTATTTATGGATATATAGAATGAAATACCGGAAGTTCCTATTCAAAATTGCACAGGGGGAATATCCGTTCTTTGGGGAAGCATTTTAAATATTTACTTTTCTAGCCATAGCAAGTAGTAGTAGTAGTAGTAGTAGCACAGTCTAGTATATACAGTCACGAAGCTCAATACGTAGTAAATATGCATCCATAGACAGTTGCTCACCACTAGGATTGCTAATATCGCCTCATTACAGACAATGCGAAATAGTACCGGTACAGTCTATTGTTTCTAAGCATCCTCACAACTCAAGCTTCGTGACTGTATGTGGTGGTGGTGGTGGTAGTGGTAGTGGTGGTGGTGGTAGTAGTAGTAGTAGTAGTAGTAGTAGTAGTAGTAGTATAATTATGGTTTATTTAACGAGGTTTGCAACTGTCAAATTATCAGCGTCGCCGATGTGCCGGAATTTTTGTCCCACAGGAGTTCTTTTACATGCCAGAAAATCTACTGACATGAGTATGTCGCATTTAAGCACACTTAAATGCCACCGACTGGGCCGGGATCGAACCCGCAATCTCGAACACAGAAGGCCAGTGCTATATCGACTATGATACCCAGGTCGAGATATAATCTGAATGTCGCTGGACAGAAATCTAAACACAAGTTTCAACATCACATTGTTGACATATGACACCATCAGTTAATACAACCAGAAAACACTAACAGATGCTGGAGAGAGAACAGTGAAATTTAAAGAAGTACACGATCGTGTACCTTTGAACATAACATATATTATACTACTACCCTGACACACCCTGATGTTTTATGACAAAGACACAGAACAAGTTGCTAATGTATTTACTTAAAAATAAATTATTACATAATATTAGTAACCAAATAAAACCAAACTAACGTATAATATGAACACAGAGACGTTATTGTTCAAGAGTAATGATGTGTTCACGAAGCATTATAAAAATTAAAATTTTGCAAATGATTTTATTTTTAGCACCGAGCGGGCTAGCGACGTGGTAGAGGGCTGGCCTTGCATTCGGGAGGTCCGGAGTTCGATCCCAGGGGCCGGCAATCCTGAGGTTTTTCATGGTTTCCTCAGTTATTTCCAGGCAAATGCCGGGATTGTACCTCTTGAAAGCCCGGCCATGAACGGCGATCCTTCCCTTAATCCTTTCATATGTGTTAGTGAATGCTGTGTAATGTCTTAAATGTTTGTGTTGTATCGGAGGTGGCCCTGGCATTGAGCTGATCCCTCATCCGGGGAGGCCCTCCATGTCCTTGTGTGGTCAAAAAAGTATGTATATGATCCATAGAGTAATTCCTCTCCCGACAGGTCGCGGCCCTGTAAGGCCCGTGTGGCGTGGGTCGTGTAAATGAACCTAATAGGGAGATGTTAAACTAAGGTAAAGAAGAAAGAATTTTATTTTTAGCACAATTGTATTAATATTTACTTGTTGCAAATGTCGCAAATATGAGTTCCATTTTTTTGTCCTCAGTGCCGGCACACAGTTCACGGGACAAACGAAGCAGTTTAAACAGCGAATCCACTGTTTTTCACCTACCGTCTTGACGACATCGTTGGTTACAAAAAGACACTCTTCATTCGCACTGTCTTCATCATCACTAGAAATTAAAGGGATAGACTCATCCTCGGAGGACGAGGAAGAGATAACACATTGCTGCCTATATATAGTCTTAGACTCTTAAGAGTTTTTTAATGAATTGTTATTTTTTTTACCTCAGTTTCTTTTATTTCTGGAAGATTCGTTAACTTTGCGCACTGCAAATTGCCATTTTGATTTACTTCTGTTCTTTTTTATTTTCTTGATATATTCCTTCTCCGGCGTGTCACTATTACTGTTTTTCTCCGGTTTTTCAGCGGTTTCCTGTTTTTATGAGTTTTGTATTAGGAAAAGGTCGGAGTTTCTCAAGAATTATCAGATCTCCTTCTTCTCTGTCCAAAGATCTACCAGTTTCTGAAATCTCACGAATTTATAATGATTCTAGTTGCTCATAAATTTTTGCAGTTTCTAGAAACTCGTCAGTTTTGCGATCAGTCGCATAGCGACAAAGAAAATCTTCTTCCGAATACATTCCACGATCTAAAGAAGAGATACGAGGCCACTTGAAACCACTAACAAATGTTACTTTTCAAAAGTTCTAGTGACAAGAGCGTTCCCAAAACTTCAGCTACATTGTAAATTTCGAAAGTTACTCCAGAGTGATTCACAAGCCATGAATCCACTCCTTAATTGTAACAGATTTTCAAAGATCCCAGTACAGTCAAGTCAAGGGACTGCAGTTTATTCGATGATCATGGTTGGAAAGTTATAACACGTACGATATAATACAATATAAAAAGCCACCGATGTAGTTCATCCGGTAGCGAGTCCGCCCCCCCCCCTCGTGCGGGCCTGCCTTCTCCTGAGTCGACTACCAGGTTGGGCCCCCTCCGGGGTCACTCCAACCGCAAGACAACTACCGGGCAATCCACGGCGAATTCTCAGCCTCATCCCGCCAAACACCATCTCACGGGCCTTCGCTGCCTGGTTGCCTTGGAATTGCTTCCCCGAAAACGTCATCACCGCACACCGCTATCTCATCATTACCTATTCCATATCGCCAAATAACTTAGTAGTTGATACAGCGTAGTCAGATAACCAAGTAAAAAAAATAGTATAAAAAGTGAACAAAGCAAAACACATACAGAATGAATAAGAAACAACACAAGGATAAGAATGAAGGTACAATATAAATGTTATGTTTTATTTAACGACGCTCGCAACTGCAGAGGTTATATCAGCGTCGCCGGTTGTGCCGGAATTTTGTCCCGCAGGAATTCTTTTACATGCCAGTAAATCTACTGACATGAGCCTGTCGCATTTAAGCACACTTAAATGCCATCGACCTGGCCCGGGATCGAACCCGCAACCTTGGGCATAAAAGGCCAGCGCTATACCAACTCGCCAACCAGGTCGGGTACGATATAGTATACAAAAAACAATGTCTGACTCAAGCCGCTCATAAATTTTATTGTTTTAGGCATCACGCACAAAATTCACTGAAATTCGTAACATTCACGTGACGATTCACTGATTCCGTCTGTGAAACCATTAATACCTCACACATGTCTGGACTGATATTTGGCTGTCTAAACAAAAACGAACGGCTTAAATCTGACACTCTGTACAATATAAAAACGTGAACAAAATAAAACAGATACATGAATGATAGTCCAGCACCGTAAACAGAAAAATAATAATTAAACAAAAATACAAATATATGCTATTTGAATGCTAGTTCTTTCACATCCTTTTTGTGAGCCTATAATGCATTTGTGCAATTTTTATAATTTATTCCGCGACTATTTCTTCTTGTTGTTCGTCACTAAAAACTAGCTTCTCTGCATTATTAGTAGAACAATGAATATCCTTCTCCCCTGAATTCTTGTAAGCTGCAAGTTGTCGTGACAGTATGGAAAGTGACACTTTTAAATTACGTAAAATAGTATATTATTTTGTTTTATTGAGGAATTACTTGTCAATAAGTTTATTACGCACCATATATATTTAACTATATTTCAATCGGTAATTATGTATGGAATTATAGGATGGGATAGCTCATTTAAATACAATTTTAAACCACTTTATTTATTACAGAAGAAAATAATTAAAATATGTCTTCATAAACCTATTGATTTTTAATCTCAAAATTTGTTTTTAGACTTTATTGTACTTAACGTAAATCAAATTTATTATATTGTATTAATAAAATTCATACATAAAAATCGAAATAATTTTGAATTATATTCTCATAGTTATGAAACAAAAGGTATGAATTCTTTAAGATTGTTTGAACCAAAATGCAACACTGTTACAGTATTTAATCATAGTAGTAATTTAGGCCCAAGAATATATAACAAATCTATATTTAAATATCCTAATCTTGTCAATTCTAATAGTTCTAGTATTAAATTTAAAAAGTTATGTATGGATTTTATAAAAATTGGAAAATTGTAAATTTAAATTTATATACTATAATTGCACAGTAGACATAAGGCAAATTGTATTGTATAATTATTAATTTCAATTCAGGAATCCGTCCCTAAGCACGAGTTCTACTCTTTCAGGGGCGAGCTAAAGTTTTTCTGTATATATTATATTTTATGTTACAATTATTAGCAAAATAATAAATAAATAAATAAAAATAAAAATATATACCGGTACCTTACAAGCCTCTCGCAAGGAAATTCTTTAGTCAAATGGGGCATTAGCAGCTTCTACAGCTTCCCTGATTGCGTCCGTGTCAACAGGTTTTCTTTTAATACCCAGTTTACTGCGTGGCGTTTTATCTGAAACAATAAAATGGCCGTGAATACAATCTTGTTAGTCTGAGAGATGTTTTACAGTCAGCAGGTGTTATATTTCAAGTACAAGAAGTTGTCATTCGAAACGAAAATGGCGTTTCCGCTTTTAAAGGTTCAATCATAAACTACGAAATGTATTATGACTTACTCAACATATAGTAGTGAATGACGTGGAATTAAAGTTCCTTCGGAATATGTGTTATATGACTATCTTGTGTTAAATTCTGTCGTACCTGGTTTACATATTTCGATCTTTTATGGGTCATCCTCAGAACTGGTCGTTGTTGGTCTTGGCGCCTCTTGTTTTGTTTCCTGTGAGGGTGTGTTCATGTGGTGTAATGTAGAGTCAAAGAGTGTGTGTGTTCTGAAATTGAGTTGTGTGTTGAGAATTTCATTGGGGTGTGTTTTTGTGTGTCTGTATATTTCATATTGTTCTAGTGTGTTTAGTTTGTGGCTTTTTGGTTGGATGTTTGGGGTGGAAGTACAAAAATTAATCTTAGTCCGTTAAATTTACTACAAAAACGAATAATTAAAATTTGTTTGAAGAAACGTTTCGATTATCCAACTAAATTAATTTATTCTGAATTTAATGTATTTAATATTGAACAAATTTATAAATATACGCTGTTAAAATTTTATCATAAAAATCGTAATAAGTTTGTATTACAGACACACAATTATGACACAAGACGAAATATTAATTCAACATTAGTAGAACCTAAATGTCTCACATCTGCTGGTCTAAAGCATAGCATAAATTTTGGCCCTCGGTTGTACAATGCTTTAACTAAATTACACCCAGAACTTCTAACATGTAACCCACTAACATATAACAAGAAAATTAGAAACGTGTTAATATCTTCAATTTGATTACATAAATTTATAGCCTATGTGTATGAATTAATCAACCTATATTATATTTGTATTCTATAATTTTGAAATATATATTAGTCCTACTTTTCACGTACGATATTATTCTTCTATAGTGTTAATATTATATTATATAATTCCATTGCCGCTGTAATTATATTTTAGTTCCTATTTTATTTTACTTATATATTTATATTATTATTATTATTATTTATTTTAATATTATATCTGAACTGCGACCGAGCACGAGCGCTGCTCATTCGGTCTCAAATTTTGTTAATACTACTGTATCTTCTTTTCATATTGCTTGTATTATTTTATTTGTATTTCTCTTTGTTTGTTTTGTAATTATATTTCTTTATTCTGTATATTTGAAATAAATAAAATGTGTAGTGTTAAAAGTTGTGTAATCAAGATGTATAAAATTTCTTGGTTATCACATACAGTTTTTTTTTAAATACAGAAACAATAAAATAAAATTTTAAGCACTGAGTAATATTCATAATTAAATTTAAATAAATAGCATGGATTATATACAGATATTTTATTTCCTCTCTTTTAATACATTTCATTTATTGCCATATAAATGAGTTGAATAAACGGAACTTAATCCAAAATTTTAACAAACTTTGGTAAGATCCTTAAAGACTGTTCCCTCATTTGAATCTACAGCAGAATTTATTGCAGTAAGTGACTATTTATGTTAAATGATATACGTAACAAAATCTGCTGATGTAAAACGGGGGAAAACGATGTCTCTAACATGTTGCAGAAATTATATTTCATATTTATATTATAACATAATTACAATTACTTACAATTTCTTCTTGACAGTACCCATATTTTATGATTAATACCTAGTCGTATCTTAACATCAATATTTACCGGTACGTAATATTTTGATTTGTTACATTTATTGCAACTGAATTCTAGTACACTTCTGGTTTCAAGTAAGTTTATACTATGATGTAAAAGCTATCTTTTTAGACAAGGGATACACATTATTGGTTACAAAATATTTAATTTAATTATTACCCATACTTAAGTAAAATACATATCGAGGTATTGAGGTTAAGAAGGTATTAATTCTTTTTCATCGGGCTATTCAAATATTACATTCAGAATGCTATACGCCGCAATTATAAATCAGTAAATCATACAAAGAAGAAAATTTTCCGTTGAAGAAGCTCTATCTTTCACATTTTGTAGATACATTTCAACTATAATTCTATTTTGTACTGTTAAGATTAATAAAATTTTAAAGCCATTTATTACAGAACAAACAAACGCCAATCACGTAAATGTAAAAAGTACAATAATACATTATTTTACATATAAATAATTATATTACGAAATTCTGTACACAAAATTATATTCCATAAAACAATTATTATTTTACCTAATAACTTATAATTAGAAAAGCTTTAGCACAGATCAAAACTTGTGCTTTACATGAGTGACAGTTATATTATTATTGCAACCATTTCGACTATCACTGTGTGATTTCTTTGTACATGTAATAAAGATAATACCTTAAGATTCTAGTCTGAAAATACCTCTCTTCCTTTGCGGCATTATATTCTGAATGTAATCATAATCTTCATTTTGTTCCTGTCATTTATCACGGTGAATCACAAATGTGTTATAAGCCTTTCAATAACACATAGATTCTGCAACAGCTACGTGTTTATGTACATTTGATTGTATTTCTTGCATCTGATTTTTACAATGGTCCCCACAAAATCACTATCTTATGATACTTTAAAATTAAAAATTCAGATGAAGAATTCTTTCTTTATTGCTACCGGTACTTCTAAGTATATTATAAGAACATTCTGATTTTTTTCTGTGCCTTTCATATCCCTCGCTGGATCTTGGCAGTAAGAAATATTGTTTGCTCGAAAAGTGTCATAGATTTATAAACGTAACCTTAACAAAATATAAAATACATATTCAAATTTATGTAACTACATGCATATAAGTATATCCTTGCCTTAATATTGTATACAATGGTCCTGTAGAAACTAAATTTTGGGTAATAAAAGAATTTGAGTATGTATGAATAAATTTCATCAATTACTTAAAAAAAGCGAGTTTCCAAAGTAACAAAAATAAGGAAGAGGGTAGAAAATAAGCGGTATAAACCGTATTAGATTAAAACATTCTATTTACTTGAAGTCGTTGTAGTTACCCTTATTATTGCTGAAACGCCATCTTAAAATTTTATGAGTAGGTACTGAATATATTAATCTACAATAAAGTCACATAATCTATAATGTTTTTATACATACACAACTAAACAATTATTGTACCATTTTGCGTGAAAGATTCAATATTTAGGACACATCCATATTATTACTCTTACTGTACTATTTGCTATACCAGAAGATGCTGAGGATAGACAAGATTACAGCTTATGAAGATTATAATTTCTGCTTCGAATTGAATATGATTTGGTATCGTTATCGAAAAATAAAATGTTCATATTGAAAACTACACATAAGAGTAAAAGGAGATTAACAGTAATGAAATGGCGACGTATTAGGAAGGAAATGTAATGGTACCCTAACCTCAAAGTAGAAAAAATCAAACTGAAATCCAATGTACTGATACCGGTACGTTATATTCTGCATATTTTAAAGAGGAATATCATAGCAATATCTAAGAAAAGAATATTAGGCTTTTATAAATAAGAGTAATGACTAAAATGTATGAAACTAACATATTTACAGATATGAAGAAAGCATTTGAATATTACAACAATATATAATATACAAACTAGAATTAACTCAAATTAAATAATGTATAGATTTTGGAAATTATCTTAATTTTTTTAACATGTCTAAAGGACCATGTATTTGTTTTGCAAGGGCAAGGTACAGAACAACTCATAATGTCATATCTTCAAGTACACATTCAGAACTGTACGAACTCCAGTTAACTGCAATTTCTCTTCAGCTGTATGGAGTGATAGGTGCATTACTATCACATTGACTATTTGGCTTATATATTTAAGATATAAACTAAAATTGTTATTTTGAACTCAAATCTTGAACAATATCTTGCACAAGCACACGATCTCTTCAGGAAGGAGGGAAGGCACAATGTCCTGCTTCCCTCCTGCTCACTACATGGCTGGAGTTGTGTATCTATTGTCTTGATGAAGGGCCCTGCGTACTGCAAGAGTAGCTTCTTCCATTTCGTTCCTGCGTTTTCTTTCCTCGCGCAATAAAGACAAGCCTTTCCTCGCTGCAGTATTGTAGCGCTGGCTGAGGGATACCTCTGTGCCACGCACTCGGGGGATATGTCCAGTGTATCCTGCAATCGGAGGACACTCAGGAGAGATGTGATTCTCTGAAACATACGTAGCATGTTTATAATTAATATAAATTATTCTATTGAGAACTACAAGTCGGAGCACACTATGGAAAAACGCAGTTCTCTGGAACATAATATTATTTTTCCAATTAACGTAAATTCTTTTATTGATATTTTCAAATCAAACTTTTAATTCTTAGAACAGTTATGAAATAATTAATAGGCCTTAGTCAACTTTGCCACATCAAAAAATTTAATTGTCAAGAGTACAACATTCCCCCATAAGGATATACATAAATATACGTGGACTTCTCCAGACGGAATGACACATAACCAGATAGATCACATCTTGATAGATAAAAGAAGACATACTAGTATGGTAGACATTCGAACTTTCAGGGGGGCAGACTGTAATTCTGACCATTATTTGGTAATTGGAGAATTAAGAGAAAGACTATCAGTAGCCAAGCGAGTAGAGCAACAAGCTAATATTAGTAGATTCAATATTCTGAAATTAAAGGACGAGGAAACTAACCAACGTTATCAGGTTGAAATTTCAAATAGGTTTGCTGCTTTAGCAACTGCTGACGAAGCTGAAGAAGAGTTAGATGTTAATAGCGTGTGGGACAATATCCGAGATAATATCAAAATTGCAGCTGAGCTGAGCATAGGTTATCATGAAACTAAGAAAAAGAAACCATGGTTTGATGAAGATTGTTCCATTGTAGTAAATAGAAGGAAACAGGCGAAATTAAAATTCTTACAGGATCTAAAAAAAAATGAAAATTGAGAATAAGGTTCTTAGAAAAATATTTGGGGCTAAGAGGGATGAAGTTACAGGAGAATGGAGAAAGTTACACAACGCAGAGCTGCACGCATTGTATACTTCATCTGACATAATTAGGAACATAAAATCCAGACGTTTGAGATGGGCAGGTCATGTAGCACGTATGGGCGAATCCAGAAATGCATATAGAGTGTTAGTTGGGAGGCCGGAGGGAAAAAGACCTTTGGGGAGGCCGAGACGTAGATGGGAAGATAATATTAAAATGAATTTGAGGGAGGTGGGATATGATGGTAGAGACCGGATTAATCTTGCTCAGGATAGGGACCAATGGCGGGCTTATGTGAGGGCGGCAATGAACCTCCGGGTTCCTTAAAAGCCAGTAAGTAAGTAAGTATTTAATACATTTTACATCTACTCTGATGGTGAAGAGGTAGATATGGAATTCAAAGGGAAGGACGTAGGAGAGAAGAAAGTGAATGTGAAGTAGGAGCAAATGAACAGGGAAGAGGAAGAGGCGGGCGTGAAGGAAAAAGAAGTGAATGTGAAGTAGCAGCAAATGAACATGGAAGAGAAAGAGACGGGTGTGAAGGAGAAAGAAATCAACGTGGAGGAGGAAGTAAATATGAAGTAGGAGCAAATAAACATGGAAGAGGAAGAGGAAGAGGAAGAGGAAGAGGCGAGCGTGAAGGAGAAAGAAGTGAACGTGGTGGAGGGAGTGAATGTGAAGTAGGAGCAAATAAACATGGAAAAAGAAGAGGTTGGCTTGAAGGAAAAAGAAGTGAACATGGAGGAGGAAGAAGTGTGAAGTAGGAGCAAATGAACAGGAAGAGGCGGGCATGAAGGAGAAAGAAGTGAACATGGAAGAGGAAGTGAATGTGAAGTAGCAGCAAATAAACATGGAAGAGGAAGAGGCGGGTGTGAAGGAGAAAGAAGTCAACGTGGAGGAGGAAGTGAATTATGAAGTAGGAGCAAATGAATATGGTAGAGGAAGAGGCGGGCGTTAAGGAAAAAGAAGTGAACGTGAAGAAGGGAGTGAATGTGAAGTAGGAGCAAAGGAACATGGGAGAGGAAACGGCGGCTGTGAAGGAGAAAAAAGTGAACGTGGAGGAGGAAGTGAATTATGAAGTAGGACCAAATGAACATGGTAGAGGAAAAGGCGAGCGTTAAGAAAAAAGAAGTGAACGTGAAGAAGGGAGTGAATGTGAAGTAGGAGCAAATAAACATGGAAGAGGAAGCGGCAGGCGTGAAGGAGAAAGAAGTAAACGTAGAGGAGGAAGTGAATTATGAAGTAGGAGCAAATGAACATGGTAGAGGAAGAAGCGGGCGTTAAGGAAAAAGAAGTGAACGTGAAGAAGGGAGTGAATGTGAAGTAGGAGCAAATAAACATGGTAGAGGAAGAGGCGGGCGTTAAGGAAAAAGAAGTGGACGTGAAGAAGGGAGTGAATGTGAAGTAGGAGCAAATAAACATGGTAGAGGAAGAGGCGGGCGTTAAGGAAAAAGAAGTGGACGTGAAGAAGGGAGTGAATATGAAGTAGGGAAAAATGAATATGGTAGAGGAAGAGGCGGGCGTGAAGGAAAACGAAGTGAACGTGGAGGAGGAAGTGAATATGAAGTAGCAGCAAATGAGCAAATGAACATGAAAGAGGAAGAGACGGCTGTGAAGGAGAAAGAAGTGAACGTGGAGGAGGGAGTGAATATGAAGTAGGAGCAAAGGAATATGGGAGAGGAAGCGGCGGCTGTGAAGGAGAAAGAAGTGAACGTGGAGTAGGGCGTGAATGTGATGTAGGAACAAATAAACGTGGAAGAGGAAACGGTGTTCAGTTATAAACAACATAAACATACCGCCATATTTGTGTCGATCATGATAATGATGTAACGTCTTCTTCACTTCGTCTCTTGAGCGGATTGAAGGCATCTTAGGAGCTGACTGCGATCTGTGGCCACGGTCCTTTTCTCTTCGTACTTGTTCCTGCGACATTCTGCGGCTGAACTCCATCACACTGTCGTCAGCTGACCTTTGGAATGATTTACCATATCGGAAATTCATCCCTGGGATATAACCTGCAGACAATCAACACATAGCTTACATATTTCCTGTTCAACCCAACATAAATAATAACTAAAACCCTACGAGATTTTAAGCTTCCATGGCGATGAAATCAAATAAAAAATTGGAGATTTCAACTGTGTGATATCTTATCTCACATATTTCTTTTTTTTTTTCTTTTTAAAGATAGGATATTTACTTATTTAATTATTTGTTTAATTGTTTAATTAATTGTTTGCTTGTTTGCTTATTTGCTTATTTGCTTATTTGCTTATTCGCTTATTCGCTTGCTTATTTATTTATTTATTTATTTATTTATTCATTTATTTATTCTGGTAGAGTAATAGCCTCATTCTGACAGCCCTGAACGCTACTAACCGCTCTGTAGATAGTAGGTGACTGGCTCAGTCCTGCCCCTCGTATGACTACAGCGGCCATAGAAAGGGAACTTATCGAGAAATTGACATCAAAATTTATGGTTCCGAAAAAATGCAATCTGACCATATACCTCCACCGTATATACTGAAATTGCAAAGTATTTGCTTGAAGGAAGTAAATTAATACACTGAAACTAAAGTCCTAATTTTATCCTGTAATCATACCTGTGTATCCCAGGACGTATCTTCGTGTTCTGTGCTTAAACGGCGTCACTGGATTTTCATTCTGTCCTTCTTTACGCACTATCGGCTTAAGCACCACTTTGTTCGGGTCGTTTTGTCTGTATGGCTCATGGTGAACTGATAGATCTTTAACGCTCAGTTCCTGGAAACAAGAAACATATAATATACAGAGTGGAAGTGAAATAACTCTGCAGATTGCAAGGGATGACAGGGTACATTTAAATGAATAGAAAACCTATATTATATTTTGTGATTAAGTGCACAGTTAATTAGAAAATTAAGTAGGAAGTTTCAGCAATCCGGCAACATCGCCGCTAACACACTGCTCTTTTTTCTCGTAATATAAGAGGTCAACGAACTAAGATCTGTCCCCCTAGGTCAGGAATGTCAAAATGAGACATAAATGGCATTTGCCATAGCCGTGGTTCGATTTTTCTACAGTAGCCAGGTGATTGACAGCACAGCTGAGAGTTCGATTGCTTTAGTTAGTTGCTATACTTGTTTTTTTTTTTAAAGATGGGACATGACAGGAGCGTTGCGATCGGAAAAACAACCGAATGTCACATAGCGTGGTAGGTCTGTTGCTATGGTAACAACGGTTGAGTTGCCAAACTTACCATTCCCACGTGGCGAGTGCTTAATAGCTCTCTTGGCGACATTTATTGTGAACACAATGTTAGCATTGGTACGTTTCGTCTTTGGCTCTGTCGATTTTTGTATTGTTTTCTTACCTTCGCGTCAATTGTCAATGAATGTTTTAACGTCAACCATCGACAATTGCTAGCTTCCAGCAGCTGGCAGCGTGGTAGTCCATATTGGCAACATGGCACTGTAGTTTCAAACTCGGCCGCTTAACTGTCATGTCCCATATTTCAAAAAAACTAGTATAGTCTCTTGTCATAGTAAACTTACTAAAAGCATTGGCTGTAGTCTCTTTTAGGAGATAAAAAGTTGTTTTATTTTTCTTTTACTATTGAGTTTACATTTTTTAAAAAATGTGTATCATTATTGTAATATTGGTCCATAATACAGTTTTCTAGTGGAAGCAAGAAGTACAATCTTGATAATGTGAATACCAAAAAGTGTTTTTTTCAAGAACGATTACGTGCTGTACAATACGAACGAAATAGATATTTTCTTGTGCAATATTTGAAGTGTGAGATAATGTAATTTCAATGATTTAAAATGTTTATAAATCTGTTTTCCATATTTAAAAATGTTAAAAATATCAATAGTTTTGAATGCATTATTCATTACGTGAGGGAGGAAAATAATATATTATGTAATTAACTATTTATATTATTTTACAATAAGAAAGTTTAATATTAGTCTACAGTTTCGGAATAAAGAGCTTGTATGGATCTATTTCAATACGAACATATTATATTTTACGTGTAGTATCATACATTTAACATTTAACGTAAGAAAGCTGTACCGTATGTAAGTATCCAAAGGTTATAGTTCGTAGGAGATTATTTTTATAAAAGACAGCTGTTACGATTGCCACGCGAGCCTCAATCCTCTCGTAGTGGCCACTGACCTTGACAAGACTGCGCTAGGTGAACCTCTCCCTCTATGACTGCAATGTTTCAATCTATTTCGCATCGTTCAGTGGCTTTAAATTATTGGTTTTTAAATTAAATTTACAAGAAAACCGTCCACGCTATGTAAATACGCCGGAGGAATAAATGATTCTTTATTATATTTTCTACTGATTTGGACTAAAAACACGATCCTACTTTATTTATTTATTTATTTACTTATTTATTTATTTATTTATTTATTTATTTATTTATTTATTTATTTATTTATTTATTTATTTATTTATTTATTTATTTATTTATTTATTTATTTATTTTTATTGCTAGTAAGTTTGAAATGAATACAAATTAATAAATACAATGAAAGATAAACCAGGCCACTCCTGAATGAGCAAGACTGGTGCTCAGGAAGGGATTCCAATACAGATAAAAATAAAATTAAAATTGAGAGTTAATACAGATTATATAGTGTTCAATATGTTTAAAACCAAACTATAAATCCAATACAATTTTTTTATTATTATTTTTTTATTAATTTGGAGAGGATTCGTGGTTGAAATATTATTGAAATAACATTTGTTTAATAATCTGGGACCTTGACTCATGCTATGATAAAAAGCTGCATTGGTTTTACATTTTGGTTCTCACAAACGCAGATAATTAATATTTTTAATTCTATATTTATGTATATACCTTTCAAAATCATTAAAATTTCTAAGAAAATATTTTAATAAAATAAAATAATACATTTGTTTAATGCTGAAAACTGAAATGTTTAAACAACAATTCAGTTGGGTAATCTTTCTGCTTTTTTTTAATTTTAATACTTTTTCAGTAGTATGAAACATTTGGGGGAAAGAAAAATTTTTTTTCTGAGAAAACTATGAACTTTCAACCAATATAGTATTACACTTTTTATTACATACAACATGAACTATTCGTTCTGAAAAGCTGCAGGGTTATTTCACTTCCACCCTGTATAAATAATAAATTAATACTCTACTAGCAAAACTTGATGCCATAATTATGAAGACAAGCCGTAGTACAGACTCCGAAGAATTGTAGTAATTGCTTATGGAATGGACGTGTGCTGGGGGGGGGGGGACAAGGAGATCCGTCCCCCCACCTGCTATAATTTTCCGAAAAACAGTTCTGAGGGGAAATTATTTATTTATTTATTTATTTAACCTGGTAGAGATAAGGCCATCAGGCCTTCTCTTCCCCTGTACCAGTAAATTACAACTACAATATTAAGAATACAATTACTCAGTAAAAAGATGAAAAATACCTTTTGAATTGGAGGCACGCTGATTTGAATAGGGTAGTGCACACCAATCTTGCATTGTTGGATTTTATAAATTGTTTTATCCCCTGGTGAAGCCATAGCATTACTCATTTGTGATGCTGGCATTAGACTACAACTACCGTTGGCAAATTTTGGGAGGGCAGGCTTATGACGGGGTTAGAAACATGAGTGGGGTCAATAAAGATGCAGCTCTGTCGGCTAAGGCGCTTGCCTACCGAACTGGAGTTGTTCTGGGGCGCGGGTTCGATTTCGCTTGAGCTGATTACCTGGTTGGGTTTTTACGAGGTTTTCCCCAACCGTAAGGCAAATTTCAGGTAATCTATGGCGAATCCTCGGCCTCATCTCGCCAAATATCATTTCACCATCACCAATCTCATCGACGCTGAATAACCTGTAGTTGATACAGCGTCGTTAAATAACCAAGTAAAAAATAAAGATGCTCAGTCTATCGTAATAATATTGATAAACAGCTTTCGGTTAGTTACATGCATTGTGGTGTTCATTGATGAAATTAAGATAAAATACTGTAGTAACATGAGCTACTGCCGGGAAGTCAAAAGGAGAATATCAATTGCAAAGGAAGCTTTGCACTTTCTGTGCATCTGAAAAAAAGAACTAAGAAAGACACTAGTGAAGTGCTTTGAGTGGAGTATGGCATTGTATGGGACAGAAACATGGACATTACGACGATGTGAAGAGTAACGACTAGAAGCATTTGAAATGTGAATATAGAGAAGAGTGGAGCGTGTGAAATTGACAGACAGAATAAGAAACGAAGCTGTGTTGGAAAGAGTGGATGAAGAAAGAACAATGCCGAAACTGATCAGAAACAGGAAAATGAATTGGCTGACTAACTGGCTAAAAAGAAACTGTATGATTTGAGGCTTTCTCGGCGTTGGTTCGCTAATATGTTTTCACGGGATATCAGCCGAGTTAAGATTTTGGAATGCTCCAAGCTTTCGACTGCTATCTCTGCAGCCATCTTCAGGGAAGTGATGTCCGAACAGACTTTCTGTTCGGACATCACTTCCCTGAAGATGGCTGTAGAGATAGCAGTCGAAAGCTTGGAGCATTCCAAAATCTTAACTCGGCTGATATCCCGCGAAAACATATTAGCGGTAAAGAGAAACTACTTACTGAAGGATACACTGGAAGGAATGGTGAACTGGAGAAGAGTTCGGGGCAGAAGATGATATCAGATGATAGACAACATTAAGGTGTATGGATGGAGACTAAGTGGAAGGCGGAAAACAGGGAAGATTGTAGAATTCTGAGTTTGCAGTGAAGGGTAGAAAAATGTGAATGAATGAATGAATGAATGAATGAATGAATGAATGAATGAATGAATGAATGAACACACACTGCTCTGTCAGCCAAACTTACGAAGTTGAGCAACAAAGACGTCAGAATAACTGCAGACAACAGAATAAATTCTTTCGCATAAGTAATTATATTTTATTAGGAGAAATTACCTAAAGCCACTTTTGTATTCACATCTGAGTTAACTGTAACATGTAAAGCTCCGATATGCGGGTGGAAAGAGAAAGAATCATAACTAGTAATTACAGAAGAAAGAGGAAAATATTATAGGATTCACACGTTTGTTGGAACTCTTCCATGCGCTGTTGTCAATAGACCGCCCATAAAAGTCATTAGAACAGATGCTCCAATTTCGAAGTTGTTTGGAGCGTGCGTTTAATTTCCTTTATGATCTAGAGGGCGGGCCGAAGTCTCGTGTAGTTTAAAAAGAGAAATATGAAGCGAATAATCCACTATATAGCATCAAACAAAGTTCCCTGTAAAATGCAGGGGTGAATTTTCAACTGCCTCAATGGAATTAGATTTGCTAAAGTCATCATCACATTAAAATTCCGCCTATTATGTAATACAATTTGCTAACGATTCTAATCTTACTTCATCCCCGTGCTGCCGTAGCCACGTGATCTAAGAAGTAACGGAGTATGGAATGAGCGCTAGTCTTCCATCCAGGAGGACCGGGATCGATTCCCAAAATTTGTGGTATACAAAGCAGACGTTGCAAACTGTTTTTTCTCGAGATACTCTCACTTCTCTCTATCATTCCACCAATACTCTCCACCTCCAACTCTTTCGTCTATTATCTGCAATAATTAAAAATAATCTGAAGTGAAGCTTAGAGTGTATTCATATATTCATATTCTTTATTTGCCTGAAGGTACAAGAATACAAGAGGCCTCGTCAATGTGATAATATAAAAAACAATGTGTCAATATTTAAAATATTAAAAGAGTAAAAAATAATAAAATTTAACTAAAATACTACATCATTTTCAAAAAATTCATTCATATTATAAAAGGGATTATTTTGTAGCCATCTCTTAATCTGAAATTTAAATTGTGTTTCATTAAGTGCCTTTATATTTGTAGGTATCTTATTATATACTTTTATTGCAGTAATTACATAACTTGTGTTTTTTGCAACCTGACATGTGGTACATTTAATTGATCATTATTTCTTGTTTCATAGCGATGCAGACCTACTATATTTGTATAATTAGTAATATTCTTGTTTACATACATCAAAAGTTCAAAAATATATAGATTGTAGACTGTCATAATCTTTTCATTTTTGAAAAGAGATCTACATGATAGTCTTGGTGGTGACATTGTTATAATACGAACTGCCTTTTTCTGCAGTAACAGAATGTTTGGAAGGTCAGAACTATATGTAGACGTACGGCTTTCCAATACTAATATAAGAAGGGCTTGGGGTGTCAGGTACCCGTCTGGGATTGGAACCTAGCTCTGTCATGGTTAAAGCAGGATGGCTCACCTCCCAGTATCGAATTCACGAATTCTAAGGAGTAACGGAGTACGGAATGAGCGCTGGTCTTCTATCCAGGAGGACCAGGATCGATTCCCGAAATTTGTGGTGGCCAAAAAAGACGTTGCAAACTGTTTTTCTCGAGATACTACCATTTTCCTCTATCATCCCACCAACACACTGCACCTCCCCCTTTTTTCGTCTATTAGCCTATCTGCAATTCAAAACAGTCTGGGGTGAAGTAGAGGGTACGGGTTACACGAGAAATGGCACGATGGCTAACACCGTCACTTCTAATGCTTATTGTACCTTACCACTTATAATAATAATAATAATAATAATAATAATAATAATAATAATAATAATAATAATAATAATAATAATAATAATCTTTATTGTCATTGAATGAAAAACTTCACTATAGACATTGTCAAATGTTACAATCTTACTGCAATACATTTCATAGATATACAAAATAAAAATTTAATTATTAAAACAATGTAGATATTTATTAAATTACATAATATAAAGTTAAAAGTATTATATTTACTAGATAAAAGACAGTATCAAGTACTAATTGTCATTATGTTTAATAACTAGTTAAGAATAATACAACAGAGGTTAATAATAAACTTTAAAAATGCAACATAAGGTAGTGCAATTTGCTGTGTTCATTAATACATTGAAATTTAAATGTAAATTAATTTACCACTAGGTTTCATTTAAAATCTCATTATTAAAAAAATTAAGAAACAACAAACATAACATTTAAAACTGCACTGTTTAAAAATGTATGTCAATTTCAAAGAACTCATTTATTGAGTAAAGTGGGTTTTTAATTAACCAACTGTACAATTTTGTTTTATAACTTTCAACAGGAAGAAGTCGAATGTTTATAGGGAGCTTATTAAATAATTTGTTTCCAACCTACTTATAGTATTTTTTGTCACACTAAGTCTACAAAGTGGATAATCTAATATTTGCTTATTCCTCGTTGTATGATTGTGTATCTCACTTCTCATATTAAAATCCTGCACATGTTCTTTCATAAACACTAGAACATCATATATGTACAGATTTATGACGGTCTGAATACCTGTCTGTAAGAACAGAGGTCTACAGTGTTCTACTAGTTGAAGCTGTCAGTATTCTAATAACTTTATTTTGAATTAATAAAATGTCTGTAATATCACTAGAATTTCCCCACAAAATAAGTCCATATCTGAATACAATTTGAAAAAAAGCAAAATATGCATTTCGAACATATTCAAAACTAACAATGTTCATCAATTTTTTTAATAAATAGGTTACAGAAGATAACTTAATACATACATACCTAATATGTGATTTCCAAGATAGCTTTTATACTTACAAGAGAAGTACTCGAGTTGTCATAAAGAAATTCTGGATATTTCTACATTATTAGCAAGGGTTAATGACGTAATTATCGAATCTAAAAGAAACATAATTATGATACTTTACTGCCTTTTTGCTTAAATCGAACTAAAGGCTGGTCCACAATAAACCGGGAACGGAAACGACAACGAGAACGACAACGGAAATATTGTTAAAATACATTAATTTAAATGTGAACATTCACAATTAACGAGAAGCTTGCCGGAGCCCGGGAACGAGAACGTGAAAATTAATTGTGAATGCTCACATATATAGTCGCGTCGCTGTTATTTTCGGCGTAACGACTCCTCTTTGCTTACGCCTTAGGAAGTGAAGGCTCTATAAAGTCTAGGTAGGTAGTATCGTTCGCTATGTCTATGAACGTAGGACTAATGTCCACATATGTGCGGAGGTGCACTCGTTATGAGTGACTGATTGGCTGGGATCCGACGGAATAAGCGCCGTCTTAAATCACAAAGTGATTTACGCATTGTGATTTACGCATATCGTATATATTATATTATATTATATTATATTATATTATATTATATTATATTATATATTATATTTAATGTACCGATGTAAATATAATATAAATAATATAATATAACTATTAGGTTGTTTAACGTCGATGGAATTGGTGAAGACGAGGTGGCATTTGACGCAGCGAGACCGAAAATTCACCATGAAATTACCTAGCATTCACCTTACAGTTGTGGAGAACCTTGAAAAAACCCAACCAGAAAATCAGCACAAGTGGGAATCGAATGAGCGCAGTCTCAGATCAGCAAGCAAACGCGCCTACCTTATGACCTAAGCAAGCCATTGGCCCACATTCTACTTCAGAAACTGATAATGGATATATATTTTTTCCGAGTGAATTAAGAAAGAAGTTTGGAAAGTTGTTTGCCCCTTACCTACATCTGTCATTTTCCGCTTCGACCCAACAAACAATAGGCCACAAACAGTGAACGCTACGACAGGAAACACGGACAAAAGGAGTTCTGGTGATTAAAGTTAATTAATTGATAACTACGCAATGGAAATTGACCACACCTGTATCGTTTCAACTCGTACATCAGCTTATTTACTTCGGTTGTTGTCCTGAACAATGACCAAAATAGAAACATTCCTGTGCCTCGTTATTTTATGAACACACCCGTGTGCCTATGTGTGTGAGTTTACATTTTAATGGAAAATCCATTCATGGACACACATCATAGTACACGGATTCAATAGCAATAACATAAATTGAGGGGTTTAAAATTAATTAATAGAATATAGGAATACAGAGCCATTTAAGAACATTGGTGTGAACTCAATGGATTTTGTATTCGAAACAGACAAAAATGAAATAAAATGAAAAGGATTTGGTATATGTTGGAAATAGCGATGCCATTGACGGTGATACAAGAATCGAAGCAACGACAAAACATGGTGACGGTGACAGCAACAAAGATAATGTTGAAGGTGACGATGGTAACAAAGACGATAATGTTGAAGATGGAGAAGGAAGCAATGACAATAATGTTGATGACGAAGATAATGTAGAATGTTCTACTTAAAATTACTTCAAAAAGGAAAGTACCTGTAAAAACTCGAACCCTGCCTTTGATAATAATCATTCACGTTTCGAATCTCAAACCCTTGAGGTGAGCAGAGGTGAAATATATAGAGGAAAGAATTGAATATAACATATTTCAGCAAGCAGAATTCGTGAATATGGTCCCACTTCATGATGGGTTTTGTCGATCTGATATTTCGTAGACCATGTGGTCTGTCGTAGTCTGAATCCAACATTCTTCTTGACCTGTTAAAACTCTACGTTGTCTGTTCTTTGAAGATACTTTTTTTATTATATCTGTTATTTATTCCGAATGAAACAAAACAAATTAATTTGAGGGATTGGAGAATACTTACGCATTAAGAAATATTATTATTATTATTATTTATTTATTTATTTATTTACTCTGGTGGAGTCAAGGCCATCAGGCCTTCTCTTCCACACCACCATAAATACAATACAACTACAAGAAAATATTACATTAATGCAACTAATCTACAGTAATAACGAGTTACAGAATGAATATGACATAAAAACTACTGAACATACAATATCGGGATTAGAAGAAGATCAAATTACGTAATGAAAGACTATCCACACGCGATTATAGGAAACTTTCGAAAGCCGAAAGATATTCAATAATTAACAAATTTACTGCACATGTTTAACATAAAATTATCATATAAAGACATTCGCATGAATGCTACATACCCCTGATTCCGCCTGCGAAACCACTGAATACCTCCCACATGTCTAGGCTGATATTTGGACTGTTTAAATAAAAATGAACGGCTTAAATCAGACTCGCCCTAGTATAAATTGTCGTCCTTCGTATATGATGTTAAAATCATCTGTCCATATATTTTCATATTGAAAAGTAGGCCTACTCAGAAAGAAAATCTCTGAGCTAGGTTTCGAATTGAAACTTGCCAAAAATTACCTTGATGATGTCCTTCGTATTGGCTCCGTAGGGTTTGCCGAATCGAAATTTGAGAGTAGGACAGTGCCCGGTGTACCTGAAACAGAGAATGAGACATTTTACTTTAGGTTACAACTTCGTTAAAATACGCCACCTGTGCGAGATTAAAATAAAATTCTGCGTGTAGGCGCTAGCGGATTTATACGTTTTGTGGGAATTCTTGTGTAAATGAAAAGAACGAGAGTGTACCGGTACTATCTTGATCTGACTCCGTTCGCAAGAAAATCAAAAGCGTAATTTTTTACTGAATTATAAAGCAGAATTAATAGAAAACTCATTTCATAATAGTTACGACGCTTCGTGTGATGAAATGGCTTGGGGACAACTCGCCACAGAAAATTAGCCACAGAGGCAACTTGCCACATAATTGAAATTCGTATCAAAGGCAATTAGCCACACATTAAAATTCGTGTGAAAGGCAATCTGCCATACACTAAATTCGCTACAACTTGTAATATATGAAGGTAATGCTCAAATTCGCAACAATTTATAATATATTCCTATGGTAACACAAGACAAATCCAGGAGCTGTAAAACTAATTCAGAACTATGGCGGAAGAAATTCGCTTCACAAAATCAGGAAGAGGCTCTGACAAATTAATTTATTTTGGTTACATGTACACGAGACTTAGAGAAAATAATAATAATAATAATAATAATAATAATAATAATAATAATAATAATAATAATAATAATTTATTTTAGCTGGCAGAGTTAAGGCCGTAAGGCCTTCTCTTTCACTCAACCAGCAAAAAGTGTATATACATATGCATGAACTTACAAAGAATTCAACAATTTGATTTAGATGAGAGTTACATGTATACAAGAGTTATTTACGAATTAAACAACAAAATACTATGAACTATTAATTAAACACTGAAATAAGCTGTGAAGCAGAATTAAACTAAAATGCATGGAATGTTAATATATTTCAAATGATATTAGATAATAGAAAGAGATTATTATGAGACAATTTTGAAAATACAGCTCAATCAGGATGATGTCTAAAGAAAAAAGTAACAGTGTAGTCAGTGATAGTTTAAATCAGTATGATTGGAGTGAAATGCTAATAAGGTTATCTTTTAAGCTGTTCTTAAAGGTGTTTGTTGTCTTGCAGCCCCTAATACTTTGTGGCAAGGAATTCCATTGACTCGAGATGGATATTGTAAAAGATGAGGAATAACAAGATGTTCTATGAAGAGGTATACTTAGCGTGCCACAGATAAGTGATCTGGTATTTACGTCGTGGTTAGAGTATAGATAAGAGAAACGAGACGAAAGGTAATTTGGTGTTGATGTGTGCAGAATTCGAAAGAGTAAAGGCAAAGAGTGTAAAGTTCTGCGTTCTTTAAGTCGGAGCCACGAGAGACTTGCGAAGGACGGTGATATGTGATCATATCGTCGGATGTTGCACACGTATCTGACGCACATATTCTGAGCTCGCTGTAACTTGACTGACAGTTCAGAACTTAGGTCACTTAACAAAACGTCACAATAATCGAAGTGCGGCATTACTAGGGTTTGTACTAGGGTAAGTTTTAGTTGCTGGGGCAAGAAGTTTCTCAAGCGACTCAAAGAGTGAATGGAGGAACAGATTTTTTTTATCGTTTCTTTAACTTGAAAATTCCAACTTACATTATTATCAAAAAAGAAGCCAAGAATTTTTACGACAGATGAATAAGGGATTAGCGTGTTGTTAAGTGTAACAACTGAAAGATTACTGTTATTAAGGGAGTTAACTAAACGCTTATGTCCAATAATTATGGCTTGAGTCTTACTTGGATTAAGTGCGAGTCCGAAATTGGCCGCCCAAGTGGAGACAGTGGCTAGGTCACAATTTAACTTGTCAATCGATTCATTGATCGTATTGGGTCTGGAATGTATGTAAAGTTGTAGGTCGTCGGCATAGAGGTGGTATCGGCAATACTGTAAGTTCTTTGACACGTCATTAATGTAGATAGAGAAAAGTAGTGGTCCTAATACGGAGCCCTGCGGCACTCCCGCCTTTGTGCATCGTCATTGGAAGAATGGAGTTGTTTGGCGCTGTGACATGCGTGGCGGGTGTAGTGCAACAGTCACGTTATCAGAAGATGGAAGCAGTGTCGTCAAAGAACCGTCTGAACATAAGAATCATTCTGCAAAGGAATCACGTATAGTTGAATAATACCAGCGGTACAAGGCAGAAGGCACCGTCATCCGGTACTTGAGAGCTGTAGGCCACAAAATAGCAGGACATTTTTGAAGCCAAATTTACACGTACTGTACATAGCAATTCACATACTTAGCGGAATTTACAATTTATTAATCTCTGTATCCATTCGCATAATATAGAGCTTCTGGAAGTCTTGGATTTATCTTTGTACCGCAGTGTGGAAAATTGTCTATCTGTGGCTAATTGTCTATTTGTGGCAAATTGTCTATCTGTGGCAAATTGTCTATTTGTGGCGAATTATCTATTTGTGGCGAATTGTCTATCTGTGGCGAATTGTCCCTATTACCAATTTTCTGTGGCCAATTGTCCCAGTTGCCAGTTTTCTGTGGCCAATTGTCCGGAACCGTGATGAAATATGTACAGATTCAGAAACAAAATTTGGACCACCTGAATTTTCCAAATTCCAGTTATAACATACTATGCAATTCAAGATATCTATTGAGCTTACGTTCAATTTAAATACTTGTAACTTAATCTGTGGTTTTATCCGCTATAGTATGACTGTGAAAGTTTCTCAAATGACAGATATTAGAAACATAGCAACGCTGAGCGAAAAAAAGAACGAAATCGTTTAATGCATGGTGAAATTTTGTCTGGCACAGGAGATAACACAGCATTTATCAAAGTTGTACTTTTCATACTTTCAAAATAATAACGAAATAGCAAGTACTGTACAGATAATTAAGTTGCATTTCGAAACTGTGAACCACAGCATAACGGTAATATGCAGGATTAATCAGTCCATGTTTAAGTAGTTTTGTCCTCTTAATAAAACTTATTAGTAAAATAAATACTAGTGGGAGACATTAATTCATATTAAAGAAAATTCATTCTGAAAATATAGAAATCAAATATCGGAAAATTAACACGGAAAATAAAAGTGCCTAAGTGAACATCTTCAAGAAACTCAACACTGTCAATCGACTAACACGCTTGTCCGAATCGGGACTGGAACCAAAGAAAATGAAGACATTATTACAAAAACAGCCCTAGTCATTTTTAATGAAATTGAGTTAAGGACACATTTGCTACTATTTTAAATGTTTATAGTCTCCAAAAATTATACATGTTAGGTGCAATAACCACAAGGATAAACGCCAGTTGTACGGAAACAGCTGGCATGTGTTGTTCTATTTATTTGTATTGTTCTTCTGAAAAATAGCAATTTTGACAAGGGTTGTTTTTGTAATATTGTCTTCAAATGGTTTCCACATAGAGCAAAGTTGTGACCAAGCCATTGCCTCAATAATAATAATAATAATAATAATAATAATAATAATAATAATAATAATAATAATAATAATAATAATATCTATTAATAATATTTGTGTGCTGAACAACATCCAGAGGTCAATTATAGTTCAGCACAATACATAAACAGGAGATACAAAGGTTCAAGAATAAATAAAATAATATCTTAAATCAAGAAAAGCATACATAAATAAAATTGAGAATAAGGACAGCAATTACTAATAAACGAAACTATACTTTAAAAGGACCTAAATTGTTCCCATGCAAATTGGTATATTTTATGTATCTACAGACTGGAGAAAGAGATTTTGAATTTCTGTTGTAAAAATGTTTTTGAAATCTTAAACCCTATATGGGAATACGAAGGTTGACATTGTTTATGATAGACTCACAGTCAATATCACCCTTGATAATTTTGCAAAAAAATTTATAATCAAGATTTTGACGTCTAGAATAACGGCTACAACAGTTAAAATATTTACAGGTATTCTCACAATTAAAGTCAGAGAAACTGGGTATAAATCGAAGAGCACATAAGGCAATAAATTTTCTTTGAATATTTTCCAACTTCACCGAATCAGTTGAAGTAGTGGAATTCCAGGCTACAAATCCATATTGAAGTCTAGATGGAACCAAAGTGAAGTATAGAATTAATAGAGACGCAGGAGTAGAAAAAGAATAAGTTATAGACCTTATTAAACCAAGCATTCTTATTGAATGATTATAAATATATTGAACATGATCGTGAAAATATAATTTAGAATGAAGTAGTACACTATAATAATAATAATAATAATAATAATAATAATAATAATAATAATAATGCAATAGTGGTATGAGTGCTGCATGAATGCTAATAATAGTAATATAATATTGATGTAGAATTATATTAACAATAATATAACAATGATGATAATGTAAAGAATAGGCTAATTAAAACAAATTCCACACAGTTTTTCTTCTATTTCCCAATGTAAACGCAATTTAAAATTGTCTGTGTTGCATAACACCTACGCATGCTAATTGCACATTACAGTTCGCAGATTGCCCCCTTGCTGCGTAAGTGATGAAGTGGCGACACGCAAACAACAGCACTCACAGGCAGGCTGCGTGTATGGCGGTGCCTGGCGAGGCAGCAATCACAGCACGCGAACCGAATTCCTGATTCTAATCTCGCTTAAATTACCATTAGGAAGCACGATGAGGGAGAACCTCCCATCTAACGGCACATTCCTGAAACACAGAAAAAGGGGAACAAAAATCCAAGCAAAATCTATTAGTGACAGGTCCAAGAGGATGAGGGGAATTCCACACGCATTCCTGGCGAATTCACTTCTATTTCTCACCTTTAGTGTTATCGCTATCGTATTATTATTATTATTATTATTATTATTATTATTATTATTATTATTATTATTATTATTGACGGATGGGCGGTCGGGTGGCTGATTCAGTTGATGAGCGATTGGATGCACTGATGATTAAAAGTCTTTTGGACTGATGACTGGATGATGGATGTGTTACTAAGGAACTGGACAGACTGAATGATGAGTAACTACCTGAATTAATTGCTGAGCGACTAAATTTTAATGAACTGACTGACGAATGGGCTGATCAATTACTGAGTGATTGGGTGGATTAAAAGATTGATATGAATTAATGAATATATTGATAATGGATGGGTGAACAGATGGATGCATCGATTAGTAAGGAATGAATGGATTTAGAGGATGAATAGTAAACAGATGCATTGATGTGATTGAATGAATACGTTAATGATGAATGGGTAAAATAATAATTGGTAAGTAAGTGGATGGAGTTATATAGATAAAAGTGAATAGATTTATAGATTTATAAGAGTGAATAGATTTAAAGAGTTAATGGATTTATAGATTTATAAGAGTAAATAGATTTAAAGAGTTAATGGATTTATAGATTTATAAGAGTGAATAGATTTAAAGACTTAATGGATTTATAGATTTATAAGAGTGAATGGATTTATAGATTTATAAGAGTGAATGGATTTATAGAATTATAAGAGTGAATGGATTTATAGATTTATAAGAGTGAATGAATTTATAGAATTATAAGAGTGAATGGATTTATTGATTGGTAAGAGTGAATGGATTTATAGGTTGGTAAGGGTGAATGGATTTATAAATTTATAAAAGTGAATGGATTTGCAGATTGATAAGAATGAAGTAATTTATAGATTTATAAGAGTGAATAGACATATTTATAAGAGTGAATGAATTTATAAGTGGGTAAGAGTGAATGGATTTACAGATTGAAAAGTGTAAATGGGTGTATAGATTGATAGTGAATGTATTTATAGATTTATAAAGGTGAATGGATTTATAGATTGATAACAGTCAATGGATTTATAAGTTGGTAAGAGTGAATGGATTTAGAGATTTATAAGAGTGGAGGGATTTATAGATTGAAATGAGTAAATGTATTTATAAATTGATATGAGCGAATGAATACAATGATGATGGATGAATGGATGGATCGATTGAGTAAATGGGTAGATTTATATATTGATGAGTAAATGGATAGACTGAGTGGATGGGTGGATGGATCGATTGTAGACTAAAATTGTTGGATTTATAGAGTGATATGAGTGAATGGATATATAGATTGATACGAGTATATGAATAAATTGATGACTGAACTGATACATTGATGTTAGATGGATGGAAGGATGGATGGATGGATGGATGGATGGATGGATGGATGGATGGATGGATGGATCGGTTGGTGAGTAAGTAAGTGGATTCATAGAATGGTATGAGTGAATGGTTAAGTGTACAGATTTATATAATTGAATAGCTACATTAATGATAGATGGGTGCATCGATTAATAAATAGATAGATTTATAGGTCGACCTGAATGAAAGGACTGATGATGATGCTGCTGCTGCTGCTGCTGCTGATGATGATGATGATGATGATGATGATGATGATGATGATGATGATGATGAACATATCGATTGGTGAGTGAATGGATGGATGGATGGATTTATAAACATAACTGAAGGGATACATTGATAATGGATGGATCGACTCTTTAGATTCATGTTATTGAATTGTTAGATTGATAATGCTTGGATCGATTGATAATTTAATGGATAGATTTATAGATCGCTGTAATTAAATGGATTAAATGGATAGATTGATTATACATGGTTCAATTGACGAGTGACTGGAATATGAATGGATTTATAAGATAATATGTTTGAATGGGTACGTTGATGGATACATGGATCAATCGATGAGTGAATGGATTTATAATTAATAGATGTGGGTGAATGGATGCATTTACAGATGTGCCTATAAAAGAGTAAAATCATCGATGAACAGACAGATATGAGTGGATAGCTGGAAGAATGGATAAAGATATGAGAGGATGGACTAACAGTGATTAGATGAAATGATACGTGAAGGAGCAGATGGATGGATGGATGGATGGATGGATGAGTGAATGAATTATAAATGGTAACAGATGAAAATTTAATAGTCACGCGACATCCTCAGGTCCTTGCAAAGGTCAAGGACTGATTGAATAAGCTACGTGTGCTGCAGCGCGTAGACAGTTTGACTCACTCCCTGGAAAACTGTTTTATAACTTGAAGGTATTTAAGGAAAGGAATTTTCAAAAGGAAAAAGACAGAATGAACCGTAAGTATTGCCATTTATTTCAGGGGGTTATTCTTTGAGATATTTGAAACAAAAACGTTTAATACAATTTTGCTCGTTTTTGCTTCCTTTCCGAGATAAAAATTGTTTTATATGAAATTTTCATAGCATGTTTTGAAGAAGCCATTGATTTAATTCCCAACATGCTAAGTCAATTTAAGAGAGTAGCGTATTGTGATAATAAATGATTGGAAGAATTTTAGCTTTGTCCTTTAAATGTTCAGAAATTTGATCCAAACAAATGTAACATCGTAAAATTCATTTGCAGAACGAAAAGTTACATTTGTTCATATCAAATTTATGCCCATTTACAGGAAAAAAATTAAATTCTTTCAGTCAATTTATCATCATAGTGCACTGCTCTCTTAAGCTGACTGAGTATATTGGGAATTAAATCAATGGCTTTCCGGAAACACGCTGTGAATTGTTTCACATAAACCAATTTTTATTTTTTATTTCGGAAAGAAGCAAAAACGAGCAAATTTGTATTAAACTTTGTTTAAAATATCTAACCACATAACAATGAAGGATGGGTGGAGCGGAGAAAAATTCTCTCCGGCACCGGGATTCGATGTTAAATGTTATGTTTTATTTAACGACGCTCGCAACTGCAGAGGTTATATCAGCGACGTCGGATGTGCCGGAATTTTGTCTCGCAGGAGTTCTTTTACATGCCAGTAAATCTACTGACATGAGCCTGTCGCATTTAAACACACTTAAATGCCATCGACCTGGCCCGGGATTGAACCCGCAACCTTGGGCATAGAAGGCCAGCGCTATACCCGGGATTCGAATTTGGGTTTTCAGCTCTACGTGCTGACGCTCTATGCACTAAGCCACACCGGATTCCAGTCCCTATGCCGGATTGAATCCTCTTAAAGTTCCACCTCTTAGTTTCTCTTTAGTGGCCAACCCTCACGCACTGTCACAGAGAATATTTTTCTCCGCTCCACTCATCCTTCTTCATATGGTAATGCAGAATTCCTGCACGGAAATATCATACGTACTTCGGCACATCACAATCAAAGAATAACCCCCTGGAATTAATTTTATTACTGCGGTTCACTCTTCATGTATACGACGCAGACTTTCAGCCTATTATTTTTATTAACCAAGCACCTAATTGAGACAGGGAAATCAAATACTCCCTGACTCCAATAAACCAAATTTTACAGGAGAGAGAAAACAGTTATTAATTTTCTTACTCACTTTAAATATTATACATTTTTCTATTAATATTAAATTATATTCTTTATTAATTAAACACTTCAAAACCTAAATTTTTACATTATCTTACGCTACAATTTGAAATAAACACTGCTGGAGTTAGTGGTTTTCTGACTTCCACAATGTATGAATTAAGAAAGTGAATAAATATGAGCCATGAGAAGAAAAAAAAAGATAAGTATATCATAATTTCCTTACGAAACATTGGAATATACGAGAAAATGGAAGTTTATTATTAAGATTAACATTTCAATTTTTTTTAAATTTCAAATATATGGGACAGAAAATCACAAATTACTATAAAGCAATCAAAATACACAAATAAAACCATAAACAATATTAAAATGTTAACACAGTCTCATTAATGTTACAGATTCTATTTTTTCTCCCACTTTTCTGTTCTTCCTGTGCATCTAGATTATAGATTATTACTGTCTGCAAACTGAGTTTGGTAATTCATCGTACTTCCCTCAGAAATAAACTGCATTGAATTATGCAAGTCCTTTTGCTTTCTTCTTTCAATGGCAATGCTGGATTGTACTTCAGTTTACTGGGGAATGATGCATCTGTATTGGGTTTCTGGAAGTTAATCGACTCGATATTGTGCCTTTAATAGTCTTACTTACATGGATTTCATAGATTTTTGTGGCATTCTGAATACCGTATCGTATCACTTTACTCAGCTGGTTGAGCGATAGTGTTGCCACCTACCGGAAAATTAAGCTTAGAATGGAAAAACTATCTTATTCCATGGAGTAAGTGGAGTTCTGACTTCCACGAGTTTTAAAACGGCCCCCAGAATGCAGATGGATGTCGATATTAGTGTATTCTTGCCTTCCACGCATGCGGGACAAACTAAAAAGCATCCTTTGTCAAAAATTGGAGTTAATGGGTTTTATCTCCCTGTCTCAATTATAAAACGCATAATAGGTTTATGTATTTATTTCAGTGTATTTTATTGTCTTCTTCAATCTGCGGGGTGATATCACTTCCAGTTTATAGACCTGTACCACAATCTAGTATATACAGTCATGAAGCTCAATACGTAGTAAATATGCATCCATAGATAATTGCTAACCACTAGAATCGCTACTATCGCCTCATTACAGACAATGCGAAATAGTACCTGCACAGTCTATTCTCCCTAGTACCTTCCTAAACTCAAGCTTCGTGACTGTATATACTAGACTGTGCCTATACTGTGATGAAGGATGAGTTTCTGTGTTACCTGTCCGCATGCAAAGTGCTGATCTATTATCTCTGACATCAAAACCATTTAACTTAACACTAAAGCAATTAGTTTTAAACTTTGTTTAGAGTTTGTTTTGTATGGAGATTGAGGTTATTTGCAAATTTCCTTCGGTATACTTTAAAACCATCCTTCGTTTCAGAAAAAGGCTTCCTTTCTCCTCCACTTCTGATATATGTTAGTCTACGTTCTTCTGTCTTTTTCCTTTTGAAAATTCCTTTCCTTAAACACCTTCAAGCTATAAAACAGTTTTCCAGGGAGTGAGTCAAACTGTCTACGTAGTTCGATTCCCGGTAGAGGCAAGTTACCTGGTTGAAGTTTTTTCCGGTGTTCTCTCTCAACCGAATTTGAGCAAATGCTGGGTAATTTTCGGTGCTGGACCCCGGACTCATTTCGTCGGCATTATCACCTTCATCTCATTCAGACGCTAAATAACCTAAGATGTTGATTAAGCGTCGTAAAATAACCTACTAAAATCAAATAAATTTCATAATGCTTTCGCGTACAAATTCCTTTAAATCTTCTCTCTTTTCCGCAAACGTGCACGAAACGAACTTTAGTGATATTTCATTTCATTGCAAAGTGCATAAAGAAGAGGAGATATCAAACATTTAATTTAAGACTGGAGTTTTGAAAGTTCTGTCTAGAGTAGAGATATTAAGACTCATCGATTGGTTCGGGAGTGGTCTCTCAGGAGCAGCTGTAGAGAGACTGTCGGACTAAGGAAACTCTGCAGATTCAAGATATCGGCCTGACGATGATGAAAGGCCTGGCAAGGAAAGCGCCAACTTTTGTTCCTCCGCGGCAAGTCTCCCAGCTTATCAGACAACAATGTCTATTGTTTCGTACGTCCAACTTATTGTCATCCAGAACAAACTGACAGAGCCGAGATTTCTGTTCTCTTTTGTACGGTTGTTTGTGTGCAAAGGGAACAGACGGTCGATAATTTTATCTTCATAACACGCACTGTGTTCTGTGACTCGTACATTAACAGGACAGTTTGAATTTGTTCAAGAAGATACATTTATTTGACACCAATAACTTGGAATCAAAGTTAAAACTTTCATTACATTTAATCCTATAAATACGAGAACTTATTGAATTCTATAATACGAGATATTTATTTTCAGTCAATGACTTTACTTTCTATATATGTGAGGTGCGAGTCCGTACATTACGTGATTTTAATGTTGTATGAACGTTTTCGTCGGTTTCATACCAACATCATCAGATACAACATTTTATACAGCAATATCATCTCTAATAAGTACATATGTCTCTACAACCAAAATATAATATACATTAATGAGAATACAACATGATAAAAACAACATGATTTAGGACATCAATATATCTCTTTTCTTGTGTGACTACACCCTACTGTCAATTGATTAAAAAGCACACGTGTGATTACAATACATGTACATATATAAAATTGCAGGTCTTCACTGATAAAATAATAAAAATAAAACTATATGCTATATTATGTGAAGAGATGCATTACAGTCTTTGATCTATACTACACGCCTTTTCACCGTCCAAAGATGTATATACGTCATAATGTATCAATTGAGGTTATACCTTGAGACCTAATTATTCAAAGTTGTTGTGGATGTCATTTGTAACAGATGATATGTTTCAATGTTAGGTTGTCTTTTGATGTTGATTGGCGGCATATGCTTGAACGTGCATTATGACCGGTGATACTCTTTAATCTAAGATAGAAGTAATAAAGTTAGGTAATTAAATTAAATAAACTATAATCAAAATTCATTGTCAAATACGTGCTTGTTAAAAATGAAAATCATGACATTGTGACTAAATCCCATTAAGAAGATATGACATTGAATAAGTGTATTATTGGATCAATTTAAGTATATATAATATTATTAAGTTAATGACTTAACTTTAAATGAAGAGTTATTAAAGATTTTATAAAATTAATTAATTTGGTATGACGTGTTGCGTAGATGGAAACTTACATGGTTAATTTACGGACGATGTCCAAATACTGTTGTGCAATGTTACAGTAAGGTGAATGTCAGCATTCAAACTTAGCTGGAATAAGATTAAATGTGAAATAATTAATATTAATACATTGATAAGACAAATAAATGTATCAGGGGTTTTGTATCTATGTGATTTAAGTTAAGATGAATAATAAATGACAAGAACAATTCCGTACTCTTAGATTGGGTAATTAACTAAGTTACATACGCTCGTATACAAGTAAGTTTCACATATTTGCTTTCTCAAACTGACTTTTCCTCAGATAACATAGTTCAGAAGCTTGATTTTACGTATTCACTAAAATTATAAACACTTTTTGTTATTCAAAATAGGACACACTCACGGACAGGAGAACGCGAATTCGATTATGTGCACTGTTCAAAACATACAGAGGTGAGCCTGCCTGGAGAGAAATAAAAAATAGGTTGCAGCCGCCAAATTACTCTTCAAGGAACGACCACTCTTATAAACTGAGGGAAAGAAGACAGAGGACGGACACTGGAAAGTTTTCTTTTCTCAATCGTACTATCAGGGACTGGAATGCTTTACCTGCAGACTTACTAAAGGCTTTACCAACAACCAAAAATGTATTTAAAAATAGGCTTAAGGACTTTACTAATAGACGATAATTATACGCAGTATTTAAAGGGTGTAATTGATATTTTGTTATTGAAGTGTACTATCAGTGAAGAATTATGTTGTGTCAGTGAAGTGTGTTGTGTAAGTGAAACGTGTTCCTGTCAGTGAAGCTTTATAGTTTATAGTGGCAGTGCAAAGTATTTGAACAGTGAAATGTTTTTGAAGTGTTAGTGAAATCAGGATAGAATCAGTGAAATGTGTCGTAGTTCCAGTGCAGTGAGTGAGTTGACAGCGAAATGAGTGTAGTGTCGAAAGGTACTTGTGCAGGTATGAACATATCATACTCGTGGGTTTTAGTTCGAACTTAAGTTTAGAGTACAAAGTAGATTTACTTTAAATGTCATTTTAACTTAGGATGTTCCCTGTCATTATTATTATTATTATTATTATTATTATTATTATTATTATTATTATTAATTATTGCTAGTATTAATTATTAGTATTATTATTAATTGTATTTTTTTATTAATTGTGTTTATTATTGTCTTTATTGAGTGTAATTAGTTACCACTGCCACCGGGTATATACCCATTGCAGTGTGAATAAATACATACAATATATTCATTCAGTAACACAAGCAATTTATCCACTATTGTAACCTAGTTAATTACCCAATCTAACAGTTAAATTAATCAAAATGAATTGCAAAATATTATTGAATTCTGTTAATTCTCATTTTCTGCCTTCCTCTTTCGCTCTTGTTCTTTATCATTCTCTTCATTTCATTTTCATCGTCGACTTCCTTCACTCCTACTTCTACATTCACGATATCTACAATCATTCAATATGAAGAAGTGATAGAGTACAATAAGTCCAATGGAGGCTGCAGTAATAGCCTTCGGCACCTACTCCGTACAAAGCAAATATAAAAATAAAAACTCTTGTCTAGACAAGAAATTTGATTCCTCCGGAAGATACAATATCCCAAGGCAAACGAGGCAATAAGCATTTTATAATATGCAGATGACGCCATTTTATGTGCTACAATGATCACTTTACCAGAGTAATGCAACCGAAATAGTATATTGCGATACAAATGTGGTAAGCGAGATTTACAGGAACGAGGAAAAGTTTGAAAAGACAGACTTTGTCTCATCTTTTCAATTTCCGAGTTTCTGTAATACACTTAACACACATGTATTGCACACTATTTTGGCCGATCTTAATAAAAAAATATATTATTAATCATTTTTAATTTAAATAAGTAGTTTGTTTTTGCATGTGTGATCGTCGTTTGTTATGTGTCGATAGGTGTCATTCATTTGTTATTTACTTACCGCATGTGTATTGTAAGTTTAATCCTAGATCATATATGTAACAGACAACTCATCGCTATGTTAAAATCGGAAGCACTTTGAAGAGAACAACCGCCAGGATCGCCACCCTTCCGCCGTAAACGAACACGAGATGGCAGTACAGTCGCCAATGCAATTCAATGGGAATTATGACGTGACTCCTTATGTAACAACTACATAGCAGCGTAGTAAACCTGACAAAAGTTGTTAACGTCAAAGCCTATAAGGTCGACCTATCTGGTTACATATATGACCTAGGGTTTAATGTACAAGGCCTACCAAAAACATCGGTAAGGTTGTTAAAAAACGATCGGTCAAAAAAAGCCTTTAAAACGATTGTGTATACAGAGTTCTCCGTATGTAACGCCTCAGGACGTACAGAAACATTGCCTCCCAGTGCGCTTGTCGTACGCGCCGAAGTTGAAAGGTGTTTGTCAGGCGTTGCATGCGTGCAGTTTACCTCGTCTGTTGTGAGTTATTGAAGAGATTGCTCATTCCTGGGTATTGTGGAGTAAACTATTGTGTTTTTTTCTAATTATTTGAGAAAGAGTTACTCTTCCGCGCGTAGTGTAATGTAAGCTATATTTTTTTTATATATTATTGTAATGTACGAGTATATTGCAGCGAGATTTATAGTTTTAATTTATGCAAAAAGTTAAAGAAAATATCGGACAAATAGTTTCAGAACATTTCGAAACACGAATATTTAAGAATGATCTTAGGAGACGTCAAAAATATACTGAAGTAGGAGGACACCATAAACATCTCTTGTGACACAATTAAGAGGCAATTCTATTCATTTCTAGTTGTTTATAAACATTTTCCCTGTTAAACAGGTTTCAGTAACTGAAGTTACTAACGCAGAAACGACGGCAGATTTCGCGGTAATTGTTCGAGGCGTATAATAAAAAAAATGCCGCTGAGCTTGCGCTTGACGAGATGAACTGCACGTATGCAACGACTGACAAACACCCTTCAACTTCGGCCTGTACGACAGGCGCACTGTGGGAAACTATGTTTCTATACGTCCTGAGGCATACGGAGAACTCTGTACAGTACATACAATCATGTTACAGACTTTTTTTTGGCCGATCGTGTTTTTTAACAACCATACCGACGTTTTTGGTAGGTCTTGTAAGTTAAACCATAAAGAAGATAGAAAGATGACAGAGGCAGGGTATTGACGAGAAAGGTAATGCTTATATTTGAAGACAGTAAAAGATGAAAAGGAAGAAAGAGAGGTAAAATACAGAAAATACCACAGTAGATGATACACTAAGGATTACATGAACAAACATTTGTAGTTGACAATGGTGGTGGATTCTAGAAGACTCGCAGATCTGCATAACAAGCGCGTCAAACTTAAAGCGGACAAGAAAGTGCAGACAAATTTTGTCTTTAGCTCTCTCACAGTACAGTGTTGTTAAAAGACACAGCAGCTGCTCTGGGTAGCGTAGTTGGTATTGCGCTCACCTTCTCTGCTCGGGGTTGCGGGTTCGATCTATAGACAGCCGAAGTCATAAAAGGGGCAATCAATAAGTTTCCGGACTGCCCTGAACGTAAGTAACACACAGGAAACAGGAAGCGGAGAAGTTATCTAGAACCAGGACAACGCCTGGAATCTATACTAAATGCATCACTTGAAAGGCAGAGAAGAAGACTAGCCATAAGGCGTCCTTACATGTTTGCACAAAATCACTTGTAGAAGCTCAGTTCTTAAAGACAATCTGACTGTTTGATAGACTGACTTAAAAGGCAATGGAAGCAGTGATCTTCAATGGCACGTGCATGTATGTTTCTTTCTTTACTCGATTTATTTAATGGCGCTGTATCAAATACTATGTTATTTAGCGCCGATGGAATTGGTGATATCGAGATGGTATTTGACGAGATGAGGCCGAGGGTTCGCCATGATTACCTGACATTCGCCTTACGTTTGGGGAAAGCACCGGAAAAAAACCCAACCAAATACTCAACCCAAGTGGGAATCGAACCCACGCCCGAACGCAACTCCAGATAAACAGACAAGCGCCTTAGCCATCTGAGCTACACCGGTGGCTCACATATGTATAAAGGTACAATAAATACAAATGCAGTTCGGAAACACATTGATTGCATCTTGTATTTCGAGTACATATGGGAAGGCCATAAAACTTCGCCTATCGTGAAGGAAATCAAACTTCTCTCAGCTAGGTTTGTAGCTAGAAACGCTACGGTTTATAACTATCTATCCACCTATCCACTTATTTGTTTATTGGTTTGTTCATTTAAATATTTATTTATTCATTTATTCATTTCTTCATTTCTTCATTTAATCGTTCGTTCGTTTATTTATTTATTTATTTATTTATTCATTTATTTATTTCTTCATTTCTTCATTTCTTCGTTTCTTCGTTTCTTCATTTCTTCATTTCTTCGTTTCTTCATTTAATCGTTTCTTCATTTCTTCATTTAATCGTTTCTTCATTTTATCATTTAATCATTTCTTCATTTATTCATTTAATCGTTTCTTCATTTATTCATTTAATCGTTTCTTCATTTATTCATTTAATTGTTTCTTCGTTTATTCATTTAATCGTTTCTTCATTTATTCATTTAATCGTTTCTTCGTTTATTCATTTATTCATTTATTCATTCATTCATTCATCCGTCCATCCATCCATTCATTTATTTATTTATCTATTTATTTATCTATTTATTTATTTATTTATTTTGCTAACACTTATAACAGAAAATATATGGTAATGAAATCATTAGCCCTAATGGCACAAAATTTTATACAGATGTTAGTAGGTCTGTTTATGTAGTTTAAATTTCACAAACCTTTCATGAAAATTGTGGAAGTTTTAAAAATCTTACGTGTCCCCACAGCTGCAAGGTCGTATTGCGACTGTCTGTTGGTGCTGGTACACTAGATTTCCATTTTGTTGACATTTATCGGCCAGCTCGTAGACATATTCAATGTCAGGTCTTGCGAAATAATGTCTGTAGATTTGTAGTGAAAATAACCTATTCGGCATTTACCTCTTAAATAACTATGTAGATTCCTATTTATTTTATGATCGAGAAAATTACTAAAAGCAGCAAAGTTGTTACTTCTGGCCGACGAAAATAAATTATTGACACCAAGAGGGACTGACACATGCAATTCTATTTATTATGATTCGTGACGCAATCACAGCTGCCTGCTATGCGATACCAATCAATATACTGTTCCAGAAAAAAAACTGTACCTTTTCCTTGCCTCACAACTGAGGTCCATGCTTCTCCTCTCTTTGTAATAAAATAGTACATACAAAATGGTAATTTGTTTAAATTAACCATTTGGTTAAATTTTGGTAACGAAGGAAATTTGAACTACATTAATTATCTTGTATTAGACGATGGGAATTTGTAAAACGTACCTGAAATTATCGCTGACGTCATCTAGAAGTATGACAAGCTTTTAATTTTCAGGTTTATAATATACAAATAAACAAAAAAAAATCATAGCAATATGATAATCAGTCATGCATCACCAGAAATATATGGAAATTTAGTAGCCATCCTTCCTAATCAACATTATGTAAAGATATTATCCTCCTCCCCCCCCCCGTTCCTATAAAATGGAAACCACTTTTTACTATGTCATGAATGTCGCATTACCTTTCATCTAAATAAATTACATGGTATTCTTTCTAACTCATCTTGTTAAATTTACAAGAATATTCACATCGCCAAAAGGTTCTTCTGCCACTATTCCATTATAATTGTACGGACCGATTATTTAGTCCTGACAGCTCAGCGACGGGAAAGAGGGGAAGTAATAGGAGTAGTGGGGAGAGTTCCGGAGTAGAAATAAAGAAGAGCGGTCGGTAAAGGAATGCAGTACAACTTAACTGTACTGGAAACACAACGCTATTTCGCATACGTCACATGCGATCGCTCTGACTGTAGGCGACAGACTTAATCTGAACATCCCTTGGCGTAGCTTAATGGCATGGATGAATATATAATAGGATGCGAAACTTACCGAGTTTCCCGTAACACATACTAGAGGCGATGTTGTAGAAATTGATCTTGCTGCCACCTTTTGGGAGGAGAGGCGTTATTACATCTAGCAGCGCACCAAGTAGCGAAAAGAGTAACTAATTACTCCATGCATTTAGCAGCGCACATGGTGACGAAAATGTTAAACTGTGCAGAAAGTATTCCCTTCCATCTTCATCGATATTCAAAACTGACCCAATTTAAAATAAAACATTTACATTTTTATTCCTCACAGCATCTTCTACTGAAAATTCTTACCGGAGCCAACAGGAAGATAAAAGAGAGGATCTATTTTACACTACCCAATTAAAATATAACCAGACAGAGACAAAAAATAAAGCAAAAGGTTAGATAATTGGGATTGTATTCTTTGGGTATTTATTGTACAGCGCAATGGAAAAATCGGCAAGAACTACTTAGATAGTTCAATTTATTATATTACAATTACTTTACAATACATTTAACAACACTATTTTTACAACGTCCATAAACATCACTGTTTAACGTACACTGCTTATACACACGTAGTATCACTTTAAGTTCACTTATTAGCAAGTTTCTGTCTGCCTTCTTGTCTCTTCGAGCAATATCTCGAACGAATAAATAGAGAACTCTGGGTAATGTACCCAACACGTAGTTCTAATGTTCACCACCTACGACGTTGGGCGCTGACCATCTTATTTCAGCCCCCCGCCGCCAGATGGTGCTGACCGCAGTTTCGCATCCTATTATATATTTATCCATGTTAATGGACTCGCCTGACCCAGGCGCACATTATCAGCGACTGTCAGGACTAAATAATCGTACTGTACAATATGTCCACATAAATCCTCCGTGATTACAAACGAGTGTAAATCGTGTAAATCAGGGTCAACGAAATTCCGCATCAACATTTCTGTTGGTGAAATCAAGGCCACTATTATAAACTTTTTATAATTATTGCGAATCATGAAGTTTAGGAATGAAGTTTTGATTTCGTACAATAAGTAAGACGAGCTTTTAATTAGCGTTGCTGCATCTGCAGCAGCGATTGCTAATCAATTGCGAGGCGCGGACTGCTGGCCCCGTATCGCATTTCCGAGCTGTTATTGCCGTTATTTGGCTCATATCGGCGGATATTCCAGCTCGTGGCGTGTCATTCATCGATGTTATGTAAAAACATGGTCCCACAATTTGAACAATTTTAACAAGCTACTGCAGCCCACTTACAGCGTATTATGAAACAGTGAGAGCGGTATTGAAAATCACCTGCCGCGACCTTCGTGTTCCTTATGTAATGTGTTTTCTCGTGGACATCTTCAACTGCGACGCTGTTTTCCTGATACTCCCGTCTTCTATCCTCTCATATCTGCCTTTTCTTCCTCCCTCTCCTTCTGCATCCTCTTATTTTTTATCCCACCCTTGTCTATCTTTCTTCTTTTCCCCATTCCACCAATCCTTCCCTCTTTCATTTCCAATCTCTCAATCTCCATCAGTCTTCTTTATCTTGTTCTTCCTTTTCTTCCCTCTTCTTCCTCTTATTTTATTCTTCTGCCTCTTCTTTCTCCTTTATTTCTCTTTTCTCTTCTTCTTCCTTTTCCCTCTTCTTCCTCTTATTTTATTGTTCTGCTTCTTCTTTCTCCTTTACCTCTCTAATCTTCTTCTTCTTTCTTTTCCCTCTTATTTTATTATTCTGCTTCTTCTTTCTCCTTTATCTCTCTATTCTTCTTCTTCCTTTTCTTCCCTCTTCTTCCCTTATTTTATTGTTCTGCTTCCTCTTTCTCCTTTACCTCTCTAATCTTCTTCTTTTTTTGCTCTTATTTTATTGTTCTTTCTCTTCTTTCTCCTTTATCCCTCTATTATTCTTCTTCCTTTTCTTCCCTCTTCTTCCCTTATTTTATTGTTCTGCTTCTTCTTTCTCCTTTACCTCTCTAATCTTCTTCTTCCTTCCTCTTATTTTATTGTTCTGCCTCTTCATTCTCCTTTATCTCTCTATTCTTCTTCTTCCTTTTCTTCCCTCTTCTTCCTCTTATTTTATTGTTCTGCCTCTTCTTTCTCCTTTATCTCTCTATTCTTCTTCCTTTTCTTCCCTCTTCTTCCCTTATTTTATTGTTCTGCCTCTTCTTTCTCCTTTATCCCTCTATTCTTCTTCCTTTTCTTCCCCCTTCTTCCTCTTATTTTATTGTTCTGCTTCTTCTTTCTCCTTTACCTCTCTAATCTTCTTCTTCTTCTTTTTTCCTCTTATTTTATTGTTCTGCCTCTTCATTCTCCTTTATCTCTCTATTCTTCTTCTTCCTTTTCTTCCCTCTTCTTCCTCTTATTTTATTGTTCTGCCTCTTCTTTCTCCTTTATCTCTCTATTCTTCTTCCTTTTCTTCCCTCTTCTTCCCTTATTTTATTGTTCTGCCTCTTCTTTCTCCTTTATCCCTCTATTCTTCTTCCTTTTCTTCCCTCTTCTTCCTCTTATTTTATTGTTCTGCTTCTTCTTTCTCCTTTACCTCTCTAATCTTCTTCTTCTTTTTTCCTCTTATTTTATTGTTCTGCCTCTTCTTTCTCCTTTATCCCTCTATTCTTCTTCCTTTTCTTCCCTCTTCTTCCTCTTATTTTATTGTTCTGCTTCTTCTTTCTCCTTTACCTCTGTAATCTTCTTCTTCTTCCTTTTTTCTCTTATTTTATTCTTCTGTTTCTTCTTTCTCCTTTACCTCTCCATTCTTCTACCTCCTTTTCTCCCTCTTCTTCCTCTTATTTTATTGTTATGTCTCTTTCTTCTCTTTTACCTCTTCATGCTTCCTCTTTCTTTTGCTTTTATTCTGATTTATTTGATCCTAACTTTCCTCTGCCCTCTTCTACTTCTTCTTCTTCTTCCTCCGATTCCTTTCCTGTCCCATTTTTCATTCTTCGCTATTTCATCTTCGCCATTTCTGCGTCCGATTTTGTATCTTTTCCTTTCTTTCCTCATTTTCTTCTTTTCTCTCTTCTACCGCTCTATTCCTTTCTCAATCTTCTCACTCATATCCATATTTTTATTCTCCTTTTCCTTTCTCCTTTTTCAACTTCCTTCTCCGACTCATCTCTCTAGTATTTTTCTCCTTCCATCTTTCCTTCTAGCTTCAAATTTTCTTCTTCATTTCCAATTTCTCCTACATTCCCTTTCTCTCGTGTCGGCTTCGATAGCGTAGTTAGTATAGCGCTGGCCTTCTATGTTCGAGGTTGCGTGTTTTATCCCGGCCCAGGTCGATGGCATTTAAGAGTTCTCAAATGCGACAGGCTTATGTCAGTAGATTTACTGGCATGTAAAATAACTCCTGCGGCACAAAATTCCGGCACACCGGCGACACTGATATAACCTCTGCAGTTGCGAGCGTTTCCCCTTTCTCTTACTTTCATTTTCTTCCCTTTAATTTTTATTTAACGACGCTGTATCAACTGCGAGGTAATCACTAATTACCACAAATATAACCTATCAACATTTTCTGGAGTAGCGAGAGCACATGGCGTGATATTTTGGAACCGGGAGGTTCGCGGTCCTCATCTAAATGGGAACTACTGTAATATCATAAAAGAAAACGAACTGGAGAGAACACATATTAAGAATGTGCAAAACAAATACATGCTACGGCCTACTGGGAAGAGAGATATGGAAAGACCGAGAAGATGATGGAGAGACCAGCGAATAGGGATTATAAAGAATGGACACTTCGCGTCGGTACCTTTGATACAGCCGGACTGATTTCAATGACCTTCAAGCCAGCTAAAGCGTGAGATTCTGCTTTCTCCCTAGAGTTGGCGCTGACATCACACCAGCTAGCAGTCGACACAGCGGAAATATAACACATATAATTAATACATCTAGGTACATTATGTACTCAAAATAAATTGGATCCATAAAATAATAAATCCGTCATTAACTGTAATGTCTAGACTCTAGAGTTCCTTTATAATGAGAGTTGAGACGTTGACCCCAACAACAACTAAAATATGTAATGATTTGATAGCACAGAAAATGGAAAAACAAAACTATTACGAGAAGTAAAACCATATACCTATATTATATTATACACAAATATTAAACGAATTCGATACTTAATTTTATAATGTATTATATTGTTTTATAATATAATTTATTATATCTGAAATATAAACAATTATTATTACAACTGAGAAATAAGGAAAAGCTGTTAACTTGAATTTATTTGAAGCAAAGCGTTACTGGATTATGCAATAAGGTAGGCGATGTTTGGATCCTGTGTCTCAACTCTATTCTCAATTATTATCTTAGCGTATGCTCGATTACACTAACCTCTAGCGCTTGAAAGTGGAACTAAACGCTGGCGCACAGAGAAACAAAACACAGGAAAATTCGCTCAGTGTCCATTCTTTATAATCCCTATTCGCTGGAGAGACGATGTGTTACTTGGTGAGAGGAACGAACCGATAAGTTCAACCCATGAAGATGAAGATGATTAGGAGGAGGAGGAGGAGGAGGAGGAGGATTATAAATTATAGTTGGTTTTCATTTCACTCCTATTTGTTATAGTGCTAGTATCCAGGCAATAATTGTCATTGTGAAATACAGAATATTCCGTTATAAACGCGACTGAATCCCGCAGTCCAGTACGTGCTTCACATGTTATAGCGCGGTTCCTTTCACCAGTAACTCGAGGCCAGTCGCATTCCTACGGAAGACCCTGTATATCAGGTTATGAGTCGCTATTATGGTTGGAATTGGAGCAGCGACAAAGTGACAGTAAATACGAGAAAATTAAATAATGTACGGGGTAACAAGCAGAAATAGTAAGAAGTGAACATCGCTTGATACTGACCTGTAACATCTAAATTGGACTTGTATTAATAAAAATATGAAATGATTTTATGGAACGGGGATTCGACTTCGGTTGCCATGGAAATGCTTACGTCACATCCGATAAACTGACAATGTGAATGAGTCTATTAATATACACAAGGAGAGGCTGCATTTACGCATACATAACCTAGTACTTGAAAGAGTTTATCATAATCCAAGGAGGCTTGCAATATACAGAGTGATTCAAGAAGAAGTTCTCCCATTGTTTATGGAGGTGATTCCCGAGACTATTTGAAACAAAATATTTAAATAAATTAATGGGATCACAGAATATTGTACGAAATGGAACTATAAAAATTGGAGATTTATCCTTCGAAGAGGTGGAAAAATTCAAATATCTTGGAGCAACAGTAACAAATATAAATGATATGCGGGAGGAAATTAAACGCAGAATAAATATGGGAAATGCCTGTTATTATTCGGTTGAGAAGCTTTTATCATCTAGTCTTCTGTCAAAAAATCTGTAAGTTAGAATTTGTAAAACAGTTATATTACCGGTTGTTCTTTATGGTTGTGAAACTTGGACTCTCACTTTCAGAGAGGAACAGAGATTAAGTGTGTTTGAGAATAAGGTTCTTAGAAAAATATTTGGGGCTAAGAGGGATGAAGTTACAGGAGAATGGAAAAAATTACACAACGCAGAGCTGCACGCATTGTATACTGCACCTGACATAATTAGGAACATAAAATCCAGACGTTTGAGATGGGCAGGACATGTAGCACGTATGGGCGAATCCAGAAATGCATATAGAGTGTTAGTTGGGAGGCCGGAGGGAAAAAGACCTTTGGGGAGGCCGAGACGTAGATGGAAAGATAATATTAAAATGGATTTGAGGGAGGTGGGATATGATGGTAGAGACTGGATTAATCTTGCTCGGGATAGGGACCAATGGCGGGCTTATGTGAGGGCGGCAATGAACCTCCGGGTTCCTTAAAGCCAGTAAGTAAGTAAGTAAGTAATTCATAATTACGGAGTTACGGTAATTAGAAAACAGCAGAAAAAAACTTTTTTTTTCAGGATTTCACTAACAAAAACGCAAAAAATAATTAAAATACAAACAATTGATTGTTTATGTATCAGTCTCTTTCATTTAGAGTGGATTTAAATCACATTTTCGAAAATGCCTCCCAGAATCTCAAGGCTACGATCCGCACGGGTGTGAACCGCACTTGTAGCATTTCGCAGCTTCACACGTTTGTTCCTTATTGTCGCCGCGGCATAAAGAATGCGGTGAAGCAATTCTTCGCGTGTTTGAACCTTAACTTGATACACATGTCTTTCATCCACCCCCAGATGCTGTAATCTAAGGGCAAGAAACAACAAACATGCCTAGCGCTCCATTCACTATAACGCGTTTCGAAAATGTGTTGTAACTCAGTAATCATGAATGTGGCCCCATTGATTTATTTACATTTTTTGTTCTAAATAGTCCACACTTGTGGAGTAACGGTTAGAGCGTCTGGCCGGTAAACCAGGTGGCCCCGGGTTCAATTCCCGGTCGGGGCAAGTTATCTCGTTGAGGTTTTTTCCGGAGTTTTCCCTCAATCCAATATGAGCAAATGTTGGGTAATTTTCGGTGCTGGACCCTGGACTCATTTCACCGGCATTATCACCTTCATCTCATTCAGACGCTAAATAACCTAAGATGTTGATAAAGCGTCGCAAAATAGCCTTGTTCTAAATAAGCCCAGGAATTATTTCCATAAACCGGGGGAGAACTTCGTGAAACACTCTGTATTTTAAAAAAATAGTGTTATTCGATTGTGCTTTGACATGAACTCAAAAATACGAGTGCATATTACATGCGTATGACTAACTATGGAAAGTTAACAGAAGTTTCGCATCACTCACAGATGGAAAACAATAACATTTACGGCATATTGCCATGTCCTTATATGTATATGCTATACGGGACCAGTTAATTGTTGATTTCTGTGACTCAAAAACAGTTCTTCATTTGTCCTCTTAAACAGTACAATCCGTTTTAATGGGTTATTATCATTATCACTAACATTATCATTATCAGTATCATCACTATCATTATTTTTTAAGTAGGTTATTTTATGACGCTTTATCAACAGATTAGGTTATTTAGCGTCTGAATGAGGTGAAGGTGATAATGCCGGCGAAATGAATCCGGGGTCCAGCACCGAAAGTTACCCAGCATTTGCTCATATTGGGTTGAGGGAAAACCCCGGAAAAAACCTCAACCAGGTAACTTGCCCCGACCGGGAATCGAACACGGGCCACCTGGTTTCACGGCCAGACGCTCTAACCGTTACTCCACAGGTGTGGACCACTATCATTATGTCATAAGTATTATCACTATCATTATTACCACTATATTATTACTATTATTATTATTATCATTATTATTATCATTATTTTTACTTACTTACAAATGGCTTTTACGGAAACCGCAGGTTCATTGCCGCCCTCACGTAAGTTCGCCATCGATCCCTATCCTGTGCAAGATTAATCCAGTCTCTATCATCATATTCCACCTCCCTCAAACCCATTTTAATATTATCCTCCCATCTACGTCTCGGCCTCCCCAAAGGTCTTTTTCCCTCCGGCCTCCCAACTAACACTCTATATGCATTTCTGGATTTGCCCATATGTGTTACATGCTCTGCCCATCTCAAACGTTTGGATCATCATTATTATTATTATTATTATTATTATTATTATTATTATTATTATTATTATTATTATTATTATTAGAGGATTAATCGTTAATCATAGTTTATTTCATTCAGATCATTATACACAATTAAATATTAGAGCAGGCCTGCAGAACTCGCAAGTAGGGGAACTATGACGTCAGCCTCACTCCACTTCTATTGGGGATGATCGACTTCCGCCGTGAGAATGAACGTTGATGCAACCGAGCGTAACTAGAACGCCGTGACCGCACAGGTAGAAAAGGTGTGTGGGATAAGAAAGGGGAGGAAAGAAGTCGCTCTCAGGATCTACAGTTCTGCAGGTCTGTCTTAGAGCAAATTATATTTCTCATGATTCCATTATCATAATACCTGTACAAACGTTGCACGCAGTCGCAGATCTTCTCAAATCCCCTGTATCCCCTTCAATTAGATTTAGAATAAAAACTGTAGAATCCTGCGAAGAGCAAAAAAGGTTCTGTATATTTTGTTGGCATCTTCTTACAATGAGAGGCAGTGTAGGTGGGTTAGGAATGCGCTCACATGCAAAGGCTATTCACTTTTCATCGATCGGCTCACGTGCGTGCTTTTGGACTACGCAACGCTTTTCATAAACTAAGACAAACGATGGCTGGATTTGAATGAAATCGATGTAGAGTAACCGCATTCTTCATCGACTTGAACTTGGAGCGAATTCCACGTCACGGTGTTTCTAGGCTATCAAGTATTCTGAGCTTTCAGAGGCAACAATCGAATTTAGTACAAAATAGTGACAACTAACAGTAAAAACTTATATAGTATATACACTAAAGGAACATAACTCGATATGATACCGATACACAGGGTGATTCAATAAAAGAGTGAAAAAATTAAATAGGAAATAGAGGATTCTTGACTCAACATCTTGAGATAGGGAACTTAGGAATCTGAGAAGCCAGATTAAGGGGATCAAATAAGTTTCGCTGTAAATATCTGGGTCGGCGTTGCAGACTACAAGACCATTTCATTGGGCATTAATATCTCCTACCTACCCGCCTGAATGGTCATATGTACTCATGTACTATACTGTTTTCGCTGTAAGAAAAATCTTAATGTAAACATAAGCACGTTGCTGTCATACCCGTGATCGGCTCCCAGTCGAAACACTCACATGACGCAGGCAAACATAGTTCGTATTTGGAAACCATAATCTTGTATTATTTGAAAGTAAAAAATTGAATTCTAGTTGTTAAATACGATGAAACATATAACTTCACTTATATGTAAAACACTATGTAAAAGAAAAACTACTTTTATATTTTGTTATGTAGTGCCTTCATGGCATGTTACGGGGATACCTTTACCTTTTACCTTTACCTTTACTATGAACGCGGATGAATACCAACAGTAATACCGAGGTAGTCTGTTCTTGCAACAAGCTGGCGTCACTTGAGTTGTTCTCGTAAGCACGTGGTACTGAAGTATGGCTTCTGCATCCTCGGTGTGTGTGGTTATTAAACATAAGAGTGGAAATCCTCTCAAAAGCGGAGAAAAACAAAATAGTCTTAAATGTATGTAATAAGTTAAGTGAGTTTTAATTACAGTAATTATAAAATAAATGTTTCCTAATCAAATGAATGCATAGTAGTGAGGTTAGGCCTACTTGACGAGTAACGGGAAATGTTTAACATGAAACAGAATGTACAAAAGTAGGCGGGAACATGTACTGAGAATCTATGGCGCCAAACAGCGGCCAATGAAACCTCACTTCAGTCACGTGCTATTGTTTGTATTAGGATTTTTCTTACAGCGAAAAGAGTATATACTTGCAGTTTTTGCAAAGAATTTTGCCTAAGTTGTTGGAGGACATACCCTTCGCTGTCCGTGAGAGGATATGGCTGCAGCACGATGGAGTACCACCTCACTTCAGTGTAGATGGCCACAGCAATCGGGATGATGACACATTTCCTGGTGGTAGGTTTGGAATGGGAAGTCCTGCGAGGTCACCCGACATGAATCCACTCGATTATTTCCTATGTGAATTTCTATTAGAATTCAGTAAACACGGACATGGAATTAGTTGCTAGGATTGTAGCTGCCTATGATGTGATTAAGAACACGCCAGAGATATTTGAAAGGATGCGGAAGAATCTTGTACACGGATGTTATGCTCGCATTGAGGTTGGTGACCATCACTTTGAGCAACTATAGAGAGGTACAAAATGATACCTTGTTAACTCAGGTTTGCAAATGACACAAAAATAATTTATAGATGCATATAAGTGTCAATGTAAATAATACTAAAACAGTATGAGATAGTAATAGATATGTTTAAGTCCATATCTCCTCAATTTGTCTTCGCAGACCCCAAATTCCCGACGTCAAAATGTTCAGGAGAAGAGTCTATATTTTCTGTGCAATTTTCGCAAGTTTTTACTGAATCACTAACATTCTAACTTCTAAATCAGAACGTTTCAAGACAAATCCAGTTCGATAGAAAAAATTGTATTCTGAATTTGAAATTGATCTGAGAATAGAAAGTAGGCTCCGAGTTCTAAAACAATAATTCAGTTTGATACAAAAAATGGCAATCTAAATTTCAAATCGATTTCAATGTAGACAGTAGACTGCAAGTTCTAAGATAGGTCTAATTCAGCACGATACAATTAATTAGCTGAAAAGGAGAGGTGTAAAAGTGCACTTTCAAATATTTTGAGAAAAATTACGTCAAAGTTTGAAAAAAGAAGCTACATGGATAAATATATAATAGGATGCGAAACTGCGGTCAGCACCGTCTGACGCAGGCACCATCTAACGGCCCCCTATGTCGTAGGTAGGAACATTAGAACTACGTGTTGGGTACGTTACACAGAGTTCTCTATTTATCCGTTCGTTCGAGACGTTGCTCGAGAAGACAAGATGGCAGCTAGAAACTTCCTAATAAGTGGACATAGTGATAATACGTGTGTGTATAAGCAGTGCATGTTAAACTAATGTTTATGAATGTTGTAAAAATAGTGTTGTTGAATGTACTGTAAAGTAATAATAATATAATAAATTAAACTATGTAAGTAATTTTTACAGACTTTTCCATTGCGCTGTATACTAAATGCCCAAAGAATACAATCCCAATTATCTAACCTTTTGCTTTATTTTCTGTCTCTGTCTGGTTATATTTTAATTGGGTAGTGTAAAATAGATCGTTTCTTTGATCTTCCTGTTGGCTCCGGTAAGAATTTTCAGTGGAAGATTCTGTGAGGAATAAAAATGTAAATGTTTTATTTTAAATTTGGTTAGTTTGAGAATATTTATTTATTTATTTTATTTATTTGGGTTGAGGGAGGGAATACTTTCTGCATAATTCAACATTTTCGACACCAGGTGCGCTGCTAAATGCATGGCGTAATTAGTTTTTATTTTCGCTACTTAGTGGGCTGATAGATGTAATAAATTCTCCACCGCCCAACAGGTGGCAGCAAGATCAATTTCTACATTAGCGCCTCTAGCATGTGTTACGGGAAACTCAGCAAGTTTCGCATCCTATTATATATATTTATCCATGGAAGCTATTTGAATAAATCATTTAAAAACAGTGACCAAATGGCAGCACGGAATGGGAATTAAGTTGTAGCCCTTTGCCATATAATTATAGAGCATTTTTAGTTTGCAGTTACGTCGTATTACTTCTGTCAGTGAATTTTCTGCAGCATTACAACATTTTTTTTTTTTTCTGAAAAGAAAACAAAATATAGGGATAGGCTACTGTACGCATCGCTGTTACGTATGAAGATTGTTCTGGCAATTGAGGTAGCAAATGGACAAAAGAAACCTCGGACACAGTGCAGAGGCAAGATTCGAATAAAAACGAAGTTTACTCAGCTGGCTCCATTCTCACCATCCGCCGGAACCGATAGGATTAGCTGACCTCCTGCGTCCCGTTTCTTAATCTCTTTCGTTGAATTCAGACATAAAGCTCTCGCACGACGAAGGGCAGCGGTCTGTCTCGCAAGTTGTGAAAAGTGGAGACATTTCCAGAGATTTACTGCTCTATATCGCAGGAGGAAAAAAGTTGCAGTCCACTCCCACCCGCTTCCCTCCCGGGTTCGGGGATAAAAATAATAGATCTCGAGTTCTGTCGTCTAAAGTCAATACACAGAGAGCTAATCTCGGTGAAATGTGTGAAACTTTCACAGATCACGAGTCTTGTTTGCAGTTGTATTTATACTACAGACTTTTAATTAGTTTAAAGTTGGCGAAGGAATTTGGAAAGCAACATTCAAGAACTTGTATTTCTTTTATTCCAATCCGACCTCGCTCTTCTAGGGAACATAATTAGTAACATTATCATGAAGAGGACAAACTAGTGCGAGAAAATTGCAATAGACAAGGACAATGAAAAAATGAGAAAATTTTGGAAAATAAGAGAAGTGAAAAATAAGAGGACGAATATAAGAATATGGAGACAAGTTGGGAAATAAGGAGACGATTTCCGAAAATAGACGATTTCGAAAAACAAAGAGTTTGAAAAAATGAGACGAGTTGTAAAATACGGAGAAGAGTTGTAAAAATGGAGACGAGCTGGAAAAATACCGAGAAGAGTTGTAAAATATGGAGACGAGTTGGAAAAATACGGAGACGAGACGAGTTGGAAAATACGGAGAAGAGTTGTAAAATATGGAGACGAGTTGGAAAAATATGGAGACGAGACGAGTTGTAAAATACGGAGAAGAGTTGTAAAATATGGAGACTAGTTGGAAAAATACGGAGACGAGTTGTAAAATATGGAGACGAGTTGTAAAATATGGAGACGAGTTGTAAAATATGGAGACGAGTTGGAAAAATACGGATACGAGACGAGTTGTAAAATAGGAGAAGAGTTGTAAAATATGGAGACGAGTTGGAAAATACGGAGACGTAACGAGTTGTAAAATACGGAGAAAAGGTGTGAAATATGGAGACGAGTTGCAAAAATACGGAGACGAGACGAGTTGGAAAAATACGGAGAAGAGTTGTAAAATATGGAGACGAGTTGGAAAAATATGGAGACGAGTTGGAAAAATATGGAGACGAGACGAGTTGTAAAATACGGAGAAGAGTTGTAAAATATGGAGACTAGTTGGAAAAATACGGAGACGAGTTGTAAAATATGGAGACGAGTTGTAAAATATGGCGACGAGTTGTAAAATATGGAGACGAGTTGGAAAAATACGGATACGAGACGAGTTGTAAAATAGGAGAAGAATTGTAAAGTATGGAGACGAGTTGGAAAATACGGAGACGTAACGAGTTGTAAAATACGGAGAAAAGTTGTAAAATATGGAGACGAGTTGGAAAAATACGGAGACGAGACGAATTGGAAAAATACGGAGAAGAGTTGTAAAATATGGAGACGAGTTGGAAAAATATGGAGACGAGACGAGTTGTAAAATACGGAGAAGAGTTGTAAAATATGGAGACTAGTTGGAAAAATACGGAGACGAGTTGTAAAATATGGAGAAGAGTTGTAAAATATGAAGACGAGTTGGAAAATACGGAGACGAAACGAGTTGTAAAATACGGAGAAAAGTTGTAAAATATGGAGACGATTTGGAAAAATACGGAAACGAGACGAGTTGGAAAAATACGGAGAAGAGTTGTAAAATATGGAGACGAGTTGTAAAATATGGAGACGAGTTGTAAAATACGGAGAAGAGTTGTAAAATATGGAGACGATCGTTCTCGATTCTCCTAATTATAATTGGGAAAATACGGAGACGAGTTGGGAAAGTACGGAAAGGAGTTGGAAAAATACAAAGAGGTAAAGTGGAAATATAATTTTGTGGGTTGGGCCATTTGTGCAATGGGCGCCACAAATATAACATTATCGAGCAATTCATTTCTCATTAAAGTGCAATTTCTTTGAAATCTGGACAAAAGGGCGCCCGGACAGAGTCCAGTCCGGACACATGGACAAAAAGTAATAAAAAGTAAACTGTTCGGGTTAAATCTGGACGTCTGGTCACCCTAAATAATGCATTTATATTAATTTTTGTTTTAAAAATCCTATTTGCAGAACAAGAGGCAGATCTACAATAGCTGCATTGCACCTGTACTTCTATATGGGGCGCAATCCTGGTCATCCACTAAGAAACAGGCATTAAAATTAGGAAGATGCCAAAGAAGAATAGAAAGGAAAATACTCGAGATAAGCCTCAAGGACAGAATCAGAAACGAAGAAGTACGGCGACGAAGCGGCGTAGAGGACGTGGTCACACTCGCTAATAGGATGAAATGGCGCTGGGGAGGACACGTGGTACGAATGCAACCTACCAGATGGGCACACACGGCGACACTGTGGAATCCAAGAATTGGCTGGAGAAACCGTGGACGACCGAGAACCAGATGGGGGGACGAGTTCAAGTTGCAGCTAGGAGGACTGTGGACCAGAATAGGACGCCAAAGAACACGGTGGAAGGACGCAGTCAACCAACTTTGAGCGGGAGCAACAACCAGTGCCAGTGAAATTGTGGACAAAGAACTAGGAATGCAAACAGACCATCAGGTCGGCTCTTCTGATGGTCAAGACTTGAGCCACCCCTGCCCAAGCAGGAGGCCTTGCCCCACTGGGGATTTACGGCTTTATTATTATTATTATTATTATTATTATTATTATTATTATTTATTATCTTGCAATAACAACATGAGTCCACAAAATTAAAAAAAAAATTGCAGAAAAATAGCAATACAAATAATAATTCTAAATTTTTTGCTTAAAATGGCCCAATATGGATGGTTAATACTGCATCAATTGAAGACATCCATGCATTCACAGTTTAGGTGAAAAATTGTTTTATGTCTCTCCTGTAAAATTTATCTTTTTTTGACTAATGTTGTTTATGGAACTATTGAAAAAATTTTTCATTAGTGTAATTTTTGGTATGTTTTACGTACCGTAATGACCATAATTGGCTGAGGTTTCACGTAATCACCGCAATGTCTGTGGAGCCTTATGCCAATATTTGCCTAACTGCCCAGTCCTCAACTCCAAGTAGGAAGTCAGGCCGGACAGGTCAACTAATGGGAAGCCGTACGACCACAGGAGCGTCGCGGCGCCATTCATCATGCAAACGACGCTTATCTGCGCGCTCGAAATCGCTGCTGCCGAATTTATCTCTGCCCTGAATTATGTGAACTCGTTAATGGCGGACACTTGGCTGGCTCGCGTGTTTGCATTCAAGAGCCGCTACCTGTATCACTTCCATCTATTTATTTATTCATTCAACGACGCTGGAGCTGCCCTTCAGTGTAGGCGTGTGTTAGTCTAGCATTTGAGATGTTCAAAGATGTTCAACTTCTGCTCTTGCCGGTACGAACTAGAAATTATTTCACTATTGTAGCCCATGTTCCGGTTGACGTGAAATACCAGTTTCCAAATAACAGTTTAAAATGAACAAGAGTTGAGTCGATCAGTGAACGAATCGTTCGTTCGAACGACTAATAATAAAGAATCGTAAGAATCAAATTGTGGTTTGAACAACTCGTCGTTCAAACGAATCGTACGAATCGTAAACTTTTCTTTCTGAGAAGGAATTTTATAAGGTTACATTTGTTCCGATCAACTTTCTGCACATTTGAAGGAAAAAGCTAAAATTATTTCAAGCATGTATTATCATAATAAATTGCTATCTTAAATCGACTGAGCATATTGGGGATTATATCAATGGCTTTCCCAGAAAGCGCTATGAAATGTTTCATATACAACAATTTTTATCTCGAAAAGGAGGCAAAAACGATCAAAATAAATTGTATTAAAATTTTTTGTTTCAAATTTCTCAAAGAATAATCCACGGTTCACCTTGTATAGAAAACAAATGGATAATTTAAAAATTTAAATTTAAATTATGGTTTATTTAACGACGCTCGCAACTGCAGAGGTTATATCAGCGTCGCCGGTTTGCCGGAATTTTGTCCCGCAGGAGTTCTTTTACGTGCCAGTAAATCTACTGACATGAGCCTATCGCATTTAAACACACTTAAATGCTATCGACCTGGGCCGGTATCGAACCCGCAACCTCGAGCACAGAAGGCCAGCGCTATACCGACTACGCTACCGAGGCCGACCAAATGGATAATTTCGTTCCTAAAAACCGAAATACATTTAATTTGTAGCTTTTATCATTCGGTCTACTCTAAAAAAAACTGAAAGTTAGAATTTATGAAACAATTATTGTATATTACCGATTGTTCTGTATGGTTGTGAAAATTGGACTCTCACTTTGAGAGACGAACAGAGATTAAGAGTGTTTGAGAATAAGGTGCTTAGGAAAATATTTGGAGCTAAGAAGGATGAAGTTACAGGAAAATGGAGAAAGTAACACAACGCAAAATTACATACATTTTGTTCTTTACCTGACATAAATCCAGACGTTTGAGATGGGCAGGATTTAGCACGTATGGGCGAATCCAGAAGTGCGTAAAGAGTGTTAGTTGGGAGGTCAGAGTGAATAAGACCTTTGGGGAGGCCGAGACGTAGATGGGAGGATAATATTAAAATGTATTTGAGGGAGGTGGGATATGATGGTAGGGACGGGATTAATCTTGCTCAGGATAGGGACCGATGGCGGGCTTATGTGAGGATGAAAATGAACCTACAGGTTTCTTAATAGTCGTAAGTACATATATAAAGTATTCACATAAATATGAAACCAAAAGATCAGACAACATATGCTTTACAAAACCTAAATGCACCACAACTGTAGCATATAATCACAGTAGAAACTTCGGTCCAAGGCTTTATAACAAGATACTCTAATAGCTAAATTCCCAAACATTTGCTACTGCTCCTTATTTTAAAAACTCAATTAAAAATTGCTATTTAGAGAGAAAATTTGAAGTTCCAAATTTTGTGATATCTGTGTGTGTTTTTTTCCTTACTTTTTATTCCATTATTTAATAAAATGTCTTAAAATTATATGACATGCCCCTTGAGCACGAGTATATAACTTACTCTTTCTGGAGGTGCTAGAGTGATTATTATATAAAACACAGTATGTATATTTTATTCTAGCAATAAAATATTATGTTAGTGCGGTTTAGAAAGGGCGCGTCAGCTATTATGGCTATTTTTGCTTTTATCTAAAATTCTTTCAAAGTACACAAACGATACAATAAACTGATTACTAACAGAAATAAAAATCGTTGTCACATTAAAATCAGCTACACAAATACATTGTATGGGACCGGTGCCCATCCAGCATCGTGATGCACTTGGGGAGCTACAATAGGTAGAGAAAATCCGGTTCAGCAAACCAGCTATAACGGCTGGGGGAATCATCGATACCTCCATTCTGGTTGGATGATCGTCCACCTCTGCTTCGGCATGTGAACTTGAGGTCAGCAGCCGGCTGGTCGGACTCGGCCCTTCAGGGCTGTAGCGCCACGGATTTACTTACACAAATACATTACTAAAAGTATTGTTATTGTTGTTATTATTATTACAGATACTACAGTATGTTGTTGATGTAGGTCTTTAAAACATTCCTGTAAAAGAATCATGCAATTAAAAAAAATTATTATTATTATTATTATTAGTAGTAGTAGTAGTAGTAGTAGTAGTAGTAGTAGTAGTAGTAGTAGTAGTAATGGGCAGGGCATAGTTGCGCCCCACGGTCAGATAAAATGCAGCAGATAAAAAAGGGTCCCTGTTTTGTGGGCATAGTTGCGCCCCGTTCCCATCAGGTAGAGAAAAGGTCATGGCATAGTTGCGCCCGGAAGAAATAGATAGAGAAGAAGACACTACGGAAACTCGAGCCTCGTAATCAACCAACCTTATTGATTTCTTATTCCATTTAATATTCATTATCGATACCGTTAAAATGAACACCATGAAGTTGGCAGTACTTTATTAACTTTTTTTCTATTGTTTATGCAGTGATTATCAATAGCCTACCGTTAAAATGGACACCATGAAGTTGGCAGTACTCTATTAACTAACATATTCAAATGACTGAGCCGTTGGAATATGGGGCCTTAGCAGTCTTGATATTTTATTAGTGATTTTCACACCGTCTGTGGCGTATAGTGAGGTTAATTTAAAATGAATGTTAAGTTTAGTGAAAAGAGTTAATAATTCACAATGGTTCTAAGTTTCAATTTTCGAAACCCTGTACCGTAGGGTTAAGATATCGATGTACAAACAAAAAAGTGCAGTTCATTTATTGTGTGTGATCGATAAAAAAGTGTTATTTTAAATAGCAAAATTAATCATATGCTAGGCCTACCTGATTTCAATGCAGCTGTCACTGTAATATTTTTAAATTATTTATTTATTTTATGACAATCACTTTCGTGTGTACTATGCCCATCGGGGCGCAACTATGCCATGTCCATTCTGCTACCTGATTTCTTCGGGGCGCAACTATGCCATGTCCATTCTGCTACCTGATTTCTTCGGGGCGCAACTATACCATGTCCGTTCTGCTACCTGATTTCTTCGGGGCGCAACTATGCCATGTCCATTCTGCTACCTGATTTCTTCGGGGCGCAACTATGCCATGTCCATTCTGCTACCTGATTTCTTCGGGGCGCAACTATACCATGTCCCTTCTGCTACCTGATTTCTTCGGGGCGCAACTATGCCATGTCCATTCTGCTACCTGATTTCTTCGGGGCGCAATTATGCTATGCCTAGGCCTCCCAATTGACCGCGGGGCGCAACTATGCCATACCGGTAGTAGTAGTAGTAGTAGTAGTAGTAGTAGTAGTAGTAGTAGTAGTAGTAGTAGTAGTAGTAGTAGTAGTAGTAGTATTGTCATTGTAATTAGGAGAATCGAGAAAGATCTACTGTATTTGAATACAATACACTAGCTTTGTCTTCATAGTTTATGAGAAACCATGAACGCCTCAACATGGAAATGGAGAATGCTGCAGTGAAAAACTTCCAACTACCCGCTTGCTAATTCATCATGCTACAATAGTCTAATTGTACTCAACTCTATTCAAGAGAAGTCACGGACTATGGAGTGCAGTTAGCAGGTATACGACTCACTGTTGATAAAGCAATTAAAAGTAGAGGGATAATTCCAGACTGGAATTTCGTGTGATGACTTGATGTCTCTTAGCAACGATGGGTTCTCTGTGTTTTGCATTGCTTTATGCACTGACCGGAAGAGCAGTGTCATAAAACCAGGAGGCTCACGGATGTGGAATTTCAATTCCATGCAAAGCGAAGAACTGCTGTGTAGGTATTGCTCCTCGGAAAACACCTTCTACCAGCTCCGCTTCAAAAAATAACCGGAGATTTCGTGTGTGAAATTGCTTTCTCGTTAGACAAGAGAAATGTAAGTCGAAAATTACAAAAAATCTTAAACGGATAATTTTTCTTCATGAGATTTCAAAGAGATAACAGACCTGAAAAATAAATGCAAACACCACCATAATAATTAATAAAATACCGTACCAGTATGTTCATTTCAAAACTTCCCACCTCTAATAGTTTTAAATGTACAGGGGTCACGAGTTTGAGGAGAAACACGTCGATTGAGTTTCAGAAGGGGTAAGTTCAGAACCAATGCTGACTGAATTCTCTGTTCCACCCCTTCACACTTCAACCCCCACTTTTTTATTTCAAACTGCATTTCAAACTGCACTTTCTATCATCAGACACATCGATTTGAAGAGGATCATTAACTAAAAAAAATTACATCCTTATGTGCAAGTAGATTTTTACCAACTTCCTCTGATTTTTACTATGAGATAACTAGCGAATACTTTAGATGTCGTAGCCCATATGCCATATCTTGATTACATATTCTTTTGTAAGGTTACCAGGGGTGACACTGTCTGTGAGTCTATCATAAGAAATGTCACCTTTCGTATTCCTACTAAAGAATTTAAAGTTCACAAATTTTTTTACACTAGAAATTCTAAATCTCTTTCTCCGGTCTCTAGATGTATAAAAAATGCCAATTTGCATGGTTGCAATTTTCATCCATTTAATGTATAGTAGTGACTAATTGATTTGTGTTATATAATCTGATAATTTTTGGCTCTTATGTTCCCTTTATTAATTCAACTATACATCATTTGGTATTATAGGTTATGTTTTCATTCACATTAACCATTTTAATCTTTATTATTGTTTTATCTTAATGTATTTATTAGCCTATGTGTTTTGCATTGTACTAATGTGCTGGACTCTTTGGCCTACAACTGTTGCACAGCACACAAATGAATGAATGAATGAATGAATGAATGAATGAATGAATGAATGAATGAATGAATGAATAAATAAGTAAATAAATAAATAAATAAGTACATAAATAAATAAGTAAATAAATAAATAAGTAATTAAATAAGTAAGTAAATAAATAAGTAAAAGAGTAAGTAAATAAATAAGTAAATAAATAAGTAAGTAAATAAATAAGTAAATAAATAAATAAGTAAATAAAAAATGAATAATTACATAAATAAATAAATAATTAAATAAATACGTAAATAAATAAGTAAATAAATAAATCAATAAATGAATGAATCAATGAATGATTGAATGAATGAATGAATGAATGAATGAATGAATGAATGAATGAATGAATGAATAAATGAATAAATAAGTAAATAAATAAATAAATAAATAAATACATAAATAAATAAGTAAATAAATAAATAAA